>NC_053162.1:112869405-113029405 GCF_016835505.1 Polypterus senegalus
GTTTGCAGTTTGAAAAACACACATTGCTAGCACTAGTCATTTTCAAATTGTTAAACACTGATTGTCTGCCATTATGCAGAAATTTAGTAAGACTAGGAACACATGAAGATGGAACATTGAACAAATTAGGTTTGAAACCATACTGGCATTCAAATGGAGACATGCATATTTAAGGGTGATGTGGCTGACTATGTGTAAACTCTGCTAAGGATAACAATGATTTTTAGCACTTCTGAAGAATGTTGACAGAATATCATAGGAATTTTTCTAATTTCTGGTTAACATGCTCTGTCTGGTCATTGGTTTGTGAATGATAACCTGACGATAGTAGAATCTAACATTCTACCTTTGTGCAGAAAAAAATGATATAACCTGGACATAAACGGATGACCCCATCTGACGCAATAGATGTGGGAAAACCATGATTCTGGACAATCTCATTAATAAATATCAGCCATTTCTTTACCCTTAGGAAGTTTCCCGAAAGGACTGAAATATGTAATTTTGAAAATTTATCCACAACCACTAAAATCATAGTATATCCCTGATACTATCGATTTTGAACTCCATACTAATGGTCTTCAAATGTCTAGAGGGCAAAGCAACTGTAAACACGTGCAACATACACAAGAAGTAAATTTTGAACATTCTGCCACTGGTCTTTCCACCAGAAGGATCTGAGAATCTTCTCAGCAGTGTAAGAGATCTCAGGATGACCAAAAAACCATGAGGCAGCACTTCCTATCTCAGATCACGAGGGACATGAATTCTACCTTTCAAATCTACATGACCCAAAGTGGTATCAGCCTTGATTGTGTCAAATAATGGGTCAAGATGGAGCACAGAGGTAACTCCCTAGAAATTTCTCAAGGGGAAGAATGGGTTCTGGTAAATTAACATAAATATTAAACTTGCCTGTATTTGACAGGACATCTGTTTTTCTGTTTTTATCTTCCGGTTGATATACTATCACAAAGTCAATCTGGCTAAATAATAAAGCCCACTGAGCCTGACTAGCATTCAGCCTTTTGGCAGATTTTAAATATGTTAAATTGACCTGTAAAAATTATAAATTAATATTTGGCCTCTTCTAATGAGTGAAATCATTCCTCCTAAACACATCGTCCTACTCCTGTTATTTGCTGGGCAACAGATTCACCTTCCCACAAACTGCCGTCTGGGGGATTGGATTTTTAACATATTACTTATAATAATTAGAAACCCCACTTTGACCCCTTACTCTTTTCTCTTACTGGGTTGTGTTTCAATAACCATGGATACCCTAAGATGATATGGGGGCTTTGACAATTAACAAAATAAGTAATTTGTTCCATGTGAAGGATTCCTTCCTTCATAGAGATGAGAGGAGTTGAATCTTCCAAAAACTCAAACAATAGGAGTCCTGTCAATCAAGATTAATTTTAAATGGATTAATAAATTGGTTTAATACATAATGCTATTAATAATTGTATATTACTAAAGTTCTCCGCATCTCCAGAGTCAGTCAAAGCAGTTAAAATTTTCAGTAATGATTGGAATTATTACAGCATTTTTTAGGGTTTGACTATAAACTCCCACCTCACCAACCCAGTAATAAAGTGGGTGTTTTAGTTTCCCTGATGTTTCGGGCATTTAATTACCACATGCCCAAAGCATAATAGTAACACAGATTTTCTTGTCCTCTGTGTTGTTGTTCTCTTACTCCTGACATTAGTCTGCCCTAATTTCATTGATTCATTTCATTTCTTTGAAGTAGATAGAGGAAGTCAAGGAGGCTGCTTGCTGTCCCAAAGTATCTTCTTCATTGTCCCATATTTTCATTCATTAATTCTAGTGGTAGTTTTTAGTGCTACAGCAATAGCCTCTTCTAAGGTTTTCCCCATAATCTGGCTAGTGCACTCATCTTTTATTTCGAGGGGTAGACCATTTTTACACAAATTAACTGTTGTTCTGAATTCTTTTATCAGGAATTCAATAGCCAGGGAATACAACATCAGCTTTTTCAAACAGATCAGGTATGTAGGTTTGTTAAAAGCAGAACTTCTGGTTCAAGACTACAAAAATGGGGCTTGCTGTCACCAGGGAGCAAAAGTTAGGATATAGTGGGTTGGATAATGGATGGATGGATGGATGGATGCCATGTATAATAGAAACCAATTGTTTGTGTCAGTGGGTGACCAGGGCATGATTTTTTTATAGGATGTGAAAATCCAGTAACATTATTCTCCAGTTCTTTTACTCATATAAGTATACATATTTGGGCAAAAGAATGACCACAGCGCACCATCTGCCTATGAGTACTCCTGCATCCAAACTCTCCTGTTAAACTGTCTGCAGGTCAGGTCCCAAAATATTCCAGAACATTTGATTAAGCTTATCTGGATTTTCATTTCTATTTAGCAAAGCATGTTGTCCGAAGTGACATAGAAAAGACGTCAGCATAATCAAGTTAACACGAACTTGGAGCTACACATGTAAAGAGTCTGGATTGGGATGTCGCATAAAGGTTGTATCACCAGATACCGTTCATTAGCAGACCTCAGTGGATGAGAGAGAGCCATATACATAGTTGCTGAGTTACTGGCTACTCTTGTGTATAAGCAGCAAGGCTGTTATTGTAAACTAAAATAAAATGAAGACTACAACTATTAATGAAAAACATTTTCTTAAACTAAAATACAATAATTAGCAAAGATAAGATGAAAAACTGAAACAATACAAAATGATTACAGTGCCTGGAAAGACTTAACAGAAATAAAATGATAAATGGCTAAAATATTTTCAGTTTTTGTAATTGTAGCCGCCAGAGTGTAAGGTGAGTTCAAGCACGGGTAAAACGCGTGCTGAAAGAAATCTCTCAGTCCAAAAGTTCATTTTAAAATATTTAGTGAAATTCAAAGCAAGTAATCCACACAAGAATAAAGAAAAAGTTGTTAAACACGTAGAATTAAAGGCAAAAAAAAGAAAAAATGTATCTTCTCTAAATTTAGCTTTTCTTGTAAAACTTTAGTTATTTCTATACTTAAGTTCTTTACTTCTTCTTCTGTACACTTTAAGCTTATGGTGCAGCACTTTCAATTAAGTGCTTTGTCTTACATGTTACTTGATACACAAAAACACGTACACAAGGTACGCATTGTTTAAAAGGCATGGTTTAAAACCATGTGCCATCTACACCTTACACTTGGCAAGACTGATCACTAACTGATAATAATGTTTAGTCAGAACAATTAGAAAAAGCTAGAATATACCAGTTCAGTTGTACTTATGGGGGTTATAGGAACCTCCCATAGATTATGCACTATCATTTAGTAAAACATTTATGAATCTTATGTAACTAGGAAATGACTCTTACACATCCGGCCCCTAATTGTTTATGCTAGGGCAGAAATCAATTACTTTAACATTACTTAGTAATTAGTAAAACTTTAATGAACTTAAACCAAACTATGAAACTTAAAACTTAATTTCTACTATAAAAACTAAACTTAAAATTAAACATTCAAAAAGTATAATTAATCATTTCAATCATTTGCTGCTTCCTGGAGCAGGCACAGTTTGTTCACAGGTCTGTCCAGTGTGCTGGTCTTGGTCTGTACACAAACTCTTCTGACTGCCACTTTTGCATTTGTCTTGATGATTTGCGCCATTACCCAGGAACTTCGAGGTGCTGATTGATCTACCACGAGAACTACATGATCAGTTTCTAAGTTTCTTTTTGATGTGAGCCATTTTTGACATTCTTGAAGTATTGGCAAATACTCTTTAGTCCATTTTTTTCAAAACAAATCAGAGAGATACTGTACTTGTTTCCAACGCCTCAGACATACTGATCATTTTCTGAGCAAAGTCCTGGAGGAAGACTGTGTTTTGTCTTGAGTAGTAATATGTGATTTGGAGTCAGTGGCTCCAGGTCATTCGGATCATCTGATGCCTTTGTGAGGGATCTTTTGTTTAGGATGTATTCAGCTTCGCACATCATTGTGTGGAGACATTCATTATCTAGACTTGGTTGGTTAAGTACTGATTTGTCTTTCTCACACTCCACCTTGGTGAGAGGCCATTGGTGGAGTAAATTTCCATTTGATTTCATTCTTCATCATGGCATTGCAAAACTTTTCTTGTTCCGGAGTTTTAGCTGCTTCTTTCTGCTCTGATAAAGTTTGTTCCATTTTCTGAGCACAAGATTTTAACTTGGTCGTCTTCTACAAATAAATTCAGCGTATGGCTTTGATACAGGAATGAGTGTCTAAAGTATATGCAGTTTCTAAGTGTACTGCTCTAGCTTTTAGGCAAGTAAAAATTACTCCATACCTCTTCACTAGGCTTCGTCCTCTTTTTACCAGGAAGGGGCCAAAGTAATCGACTACAATAGTAAAGGGTGCCATTTTTTGCTCACCTGCTTTCGCATTGTATCTTCTGCACATTGTGCACTTTGAAATGATTTTTCTGATAGCTGAGTTTGCTTGAGTTATCCAATATTTCTGACGTAACTGTGCTAACATGTAGTTATGTCCACAATGTCTATGTTCTTAGTGAGAGTGTCGGATAATGAGAGTAACAATATGTGAATCCTTATGAATGATTGCAGGGTGTTTTGTTTTCCTCCAACCCTCAAAATTCCTTCTTGCAGGACTGGGTCCAGTTTGTTGATTTTGCTACCTTTCTTTATATGCTGATTTTTGTGCAAGGATTTAACCTCCTCTGGGTAAGCTTGTAATTGACGGAGGCGAATAAGTTTGTTTTCTGCTTTAGACAAGTCATTTAGAGACAGTGGCTTCAGCCTCATTGTTGAATTGTATTCCTTCATAAGTTCTGTGATTAGTGTTTTTTGTCTTTCTGAGCTGTGTCCAGATTGACTGACTGTACAGTATATTGAATTTCCTTTCTCTCTTCTTTTTGACGCAGTAGCAATTCTTTGAACCTAAGGAACCACGCTACTGCTTTCTTTAAATTGAACCATTTTGAGTAGTACTCTACAAGTCTTTTTACTGGTTCAATTTTTTATTCTACACTTGTAAGATTTACTACACACCTTTTGATTTCCGGATCATTGCTAATAGACAGGCCCACTTTATCTGGGGCCTCATGTATAAACGGTGCATATGCACAGAAATGTTGCATAAGAACTTTTCCACGTTCAAATCGCAATGTATAAAACCTAAACTTGGCGTAAAGCCACGCACTTTTCCACGGTACCTCATACCCTGTCATACGCAAGTTCTCCGCTCAGTTTTGCAGACTGGCGGCACCCAGCGTCAAAGCAGTGCTACTGTTCCTGTTCCCTTTATTAGATCCACATCCACGGCAGCGGCTTTATCAAATACACCGAAATTAACCTCATATTGTTCATAAATTTAAGGCACCTTATTGTAATCAATCTATAACAATATAATGGTACACAGAATGGCCAAACTATTCCACTGTCATGGCTGCTTTAGTGTTGCTAGAGGACCTCGCAAATGGAAGGATTAGAAGAGAACGCGTATTCTGAGATCATACTGATTTCTTGGCACATGATGATGACTGGCTTCTAAGTCGGTTTAGATTTTCAAGAGTGATCCTCTTGTAGCTATGTACTGAACTGGCGCCGGCTTTACAAAGGCAGACTTTGAGGAATTGTGCTCTACCTGCTCCTTTACAAGTTTTGTCCACTCTCGGGTTTTTAGCCACAGGAGCTTGTCAGCGTGAACTGGTTGACCGATCAGGTATTTCTCAGTCATCACTGAGTCGTGCCATGCCAGCTGTATGGGATGGTACTATCTGCTTTTCAAGCAGATATATAAGATTTCCGTACACTACGGTTGAACAGGCAAACATCAAAGCGCAATTTGCAGCAATGTCCGGTTTTCCCAATGTAATCGGAGCAGTTGACTACACACACATTGCTATAAAGGCACTTTCACAGAATGAATTTGTTTATGTAAATAGAAAGCATTTTCACTCTATTAATGTGCAAATCATCAGTGATGCGAAAATGTGCCTCACTAATGTTGTTGCGAGATGGCCTTGCTCAACTCATGATTCATTCATCCTGAGACATAGTAATGTGGAGAACAAGCTTGAAAATGGTGCTGTGCGTGATGGCTGGCTTTTTGGTAAGATAAGACATTTATTACCTTTTTGGTTACAGTTGTACGTTATCTGTATGATGTAACCATATAACACGATTATTCAGGTGACAGTGGGTACCCGCTGAAGACGTGGCTCCTCATCCCTCTCGCCAACCCACTGACTGAACAAGAGCGACGTTATACTGACCTCCACTTTCGGGCTTGGGCAGTGGTAGAATATACTATAGGAAAGCTTAAGGGCCATTGGCGCTGCCTGGATAAGACTGGTGGAGTGCTGCTGTATAGTCCACAGAAAGTGTGTTGCATCGTGATAGCATGTACCATTCTACATAATATGGCACTCATTCGTAACTTGCCCGTACCTGAAGAGATGCGGTCTGATGAACCTGACCCTGGACCACAAAATGATCAGCCACACTGGACAGCATTACAATGTCGAATGAATGTAATTAACAGAATGTAAAAACGGGCATTTATTTTTTCACAAATTAATTTAATTTCTGGTTAATGTCACACAATACTGCCTTGATATTTCATAGTTCATTGGCTACATCCCATTGTGCATTGGCCACATTTCTCACTGCATCCACCAATGCATTTTGAGATTCTAGAACTTCATCAGTCAGCACACGGCCAGATGATCGCCCACCAGTTTCCGAGGCAGGGGTGTGTGAGCAGCCAGCGCCCGAAGATGTGGTCGGCACAGAAGCAGCACCATCATCGCCTGGAACCATGTCCTCATCATTGAGGTCAGCTTTTGTACTATTGTCTAGAAGTAAATAAACCATAATTAATTACTGATTGTCTTATTACTCATGCAAATGATTTACACAAGTATGGACAATGGTAATCAAAAAAGAAATAAAAACTCACCGGCACCTGCGGTGATGTCAGAATCTCCCTCCCCCGCTGGTAAAATACCGGCGAGGAGTGTGTCGCCAATAATTGCTGCAACGCGCTGCTCAAACGACGGGAGTTCAGTACCTCCTCCAGTGGAAGTAACATGAAGACGATGAGCTGCAACTTTCATTTTCACGACAACTTTGACGTCTGACGATTTCTTTTTTAATTCGTTCACAGTACGATTTTCTGCTCCAGCACTCCTGACTGCGTCCGCCACGCTATGCTACTCCATCAGTTTCCTTTTGTTGTAATGCCACTTCCTAAGTTACCAAATGAAACATTTTTCCTGGCCTCTATTTCAGCTAGCAGGACCTCCATTTCACATTCGCTGAATTTCCAACGTCTCCCCGTGTTTTCGCCATTGTCTTTCTGAAGCACTGAAGGTAAGGGGCTATTTATATTGATTTGCATATTCAAAGAGGCGTAATTCTGGGAGGAGTTGGGGTGGGGCAGCAGGCACGTGCATGTGCGTTAATTTCCATGCTGACAAGGATTTATGTAGCAGAAGACCGCGGAAGTTGGCGAATGCACAGATTCCTGCATCTGGATTTTTCTGTACGTCTGGATTTTTTGTGCTTACGTCATGTTACAGTGTGTATTCTATGCACGACGTTTTGCATGAGGCCCGTGGTCTCTTGGGTCATTCGTGCGCTGGCTGTAGCAGGAAGTTGGGGCTTTGTATCTAGGTCTTACTTTTGATTAAGCTTTCTATTGTCGATCCCCTTGATGCCTGATCCGCAATATGTTGTGCAGATGTGACATACCTCCATTGCAAGGGTTATGAGGGCTCTCTTATCTGTGCGATTCTGTTGGCAACAAAAGTTTTGTAGCGTGCACTTTCATTTGCAATTTACTTTAATACAGTGGTGCTGTTAGTCCAAAAGATTGACTCTTGCAGGGAAATCTGTAGTTCTTGTTTTAACATTTTGTCCATTTTGACTGTTATCACTGCTGCTGTAAGTTCTGACCTTGGTATAGTGACAGGTTTCAATAGTGCCACTAATAACAATAATAATAATACATTTTATTTATATAGTGCCTTTCCCATGCTCAAGGCACTTAACAGAATTTAAGAAAGAACGGCAGGGTATACAGCATATAGCAGTGTACTAAACCAAATAAATAAATAAAAAGAGTAGATAGATAGATAGATACTTTATTAATCCCAAGGGGAAATTCACATAATCCAGCAGCAGTATACTGATACAAAGAAACAATATTAAATTAAATAGTAATAAAATGAAAAAATAAAAAAAAATAACTGAGTAATGTTAGCATTTACTCCCCCGGGTGGAATTGAAGAGTCGCATAGTGTGGGGGAGGAACGATCTCCTCAGTCTGTCAGTGGAGCAGGACAGTGACAAAAGTCTGTCACTGAAGCTACTCCTCTGTCTGGAGATGACACTGTTCAGTGGATGCAGTGGATTATTCATGATTGACAGGAGTTTGCTTAATGCCCGTCGCTCTGCCACAGATGTTAAACTGTCCAACTTTAATCCTACAATAGAGCCTGCCTTCTTAACAAGTTTGTCCAGGCGTGAGGCGTCTTTCATCTTTATGCTGCCACCCCAGCACACCACCGCGTAGAAGAGGGCACTCGCCACAACCGTCTGGTAGAACATCTGCAGCATCTTACTGCAGATGTTGAAGGATGCCAACCTTCTCAGAAAGTATAGTCTGCTCTGACCTTTCTTACATAGAGCATCAGTATTGGCAGTCCAGTCCAATTTGTCATCCAGCTGCACTCCCAGATATTTATAGGTCTGCACCCTCTGCACACAGTCACCTCTGATGATCACAGGGTCCATGAGGGGCCTGGGCCTCCTAAAATCCACCACCAGCTCCTTGGTCTTGCTGGTGTTAAGGTGTAAGTGGTTTGAGTCGCACCATTTAACAAAGTCTTTGATTAACTTTCTGTACTCCTCCTCCTGCCCACTCCTGATGCAGCCCACAATAGCAGTGTCATCAGCTTAACTTTTGCACGTGGCAGGACTCGAGTCATATTGGAAGTCTGATGTATATAGATTGAACAGGACGGAGAAAGTACAGTCCTCGGTGCCCCTGTATTGCTAAACACAATGTCAGACCTGCAGTTCCCAAGACGCACATATTGAGGTCTGTCTGTAAGATAGTCCACAATCCATGCCACCAGGTGTGAGTCTACTCCCATCTCAGTCAGCTTGTCTCTAAGGAGCAGAGGTTGGATGGTGTTGAAGGCGCTAGAGAAGTCCAAAACATAATTCTTACAGCACCACTGCCTCTGTCCAGGTGGGAGAGGGATCGGTGTAGCATATAGATGATGGCATCCTCCCTCCCACCTTCTCCTGGTATGCGAACTGCAGAGGGTCGAAGGCGTGACGGACCTGTGGCCTCAGGTGGTGAAGCAGCAGCCCTCCATGGTCTTCATCAGATGTGACGCCAGAGCAACAGGCCGGAAGTCATTCAGCTCACTAGGACGTGATACCTTTGGGACAGGGTGATACAAGATGTTTTCCAAAGCCTTGGGACTCTCCCTGTTCCAGGCTCAGGTTGAAGATGCGCTGTAGAGGACTCCCCAGTTCCAACGCACAGGCCTTCAGCAATCGTGGCGATACACCATCTGGACCCGCTGCTTTGCTGGCACAAAGTCTTTTCAGCTCTCTGCTCACCTGGGCTGCTGTAATTGTGGGTGGGGATGTCTCACCTATGCTGGTATCAGCAGAAGGATGGTTGGAGGATGCAGTACTCGAGGTGAGAGTGGGTTACTGTGATCAAACCTATTAAAGAAGTTGTTCATTTGGTTTGCTCTCTCCACGCCTGTCTCGATGGCGGCACCCGCTTGAGCTGCAGCCAGTGATAATCTTCATCCCATCCCACACTTCCTTCATGCTGTTGTTCTGCAACTTCTGCTCCAGCTTTCTCCTGTACTGCTCTTTCGCCCCTGAGCTGGACTCGAGTTCCTTCTGCACGCTTGAGCTCATGCTGATCACCACCTTTAAAAGCCCTTTTCTTCTGGTTCAAAAGGCCCTTGATGTCACTTGTAATCCATGGCTTGTTGTTAGCATAGCAGCATACTGTTCTTACTGGAACTACAATGTCCATACAGAAGTTGATGTAATCAGTTGTGCATTCAACAGCCTCTTCAATGTTCTCACTATGTGACCCAAGCAATATATCCCAGTCTGTAGTTCCAAAGCAGTCTCTCAGAGCCTGCTCAGCCTCAGGGACCACTTCCTGAATGAGCGTGTGGTTGTAGGTAGCGCCCTCACTCTTGGTTTGTATTGAGGCTGAAGCAGAACCAGGTTATGATCTGCTTTCCCAAGCAGGCAGGGGTGGCGCTGTATGCGTCTTTAACGTTTGCATACAGTAGGTCGATAGTCCTGTTTCCCCGAGTGTTACAATCCACATACTGGGAGAAGGCAGGTAATGTTTTGTCCAGCGTTACATGGTTAAAGTCTCCAGCGATTAGCACAAGTGCCTCAGGGTGCTGCGTTTGTAACTTAGCAACTGCGGAATGGATGATGTCACTCGCCATCTCCGTGTTCGCTTGAGGGGGGATGTAAACAATAACAACAATCACGTGTCCAAACTCTCTGGGCAAGTAATAGGGACGCAGACTTACGCCCAACAGTTCGATGTCCCTGCAGCAAGTGGAGATTTTAATGTTTACATGTCCTGAGTTGCACCACTTTGTATTGACATAGAGAGCGAGTCCTCCTTCTTTCTTCTTTCGCAGGTACTTGCGTCTCTGTCCGCTCTAACTGTGCTAAACCCGGTAGCTCCACGTTAGCATCTGGGATGGTAGTTGTTAGCCACGTTTCACTAAAACACAGCAAGCTACATTTTCTGTAGGTTCTGACATTTTTCACCAGCACAGCCAGTTCGTTGATCTTATTTGGTAATGAGTTCACATTTCCCAGGATCACAGAAGGCACCGACGGTTTATAACGCCATTTTCTCTCAAGTTGTCTCAATTTAATCTTATCTTTTATCTTTGCGCCGGCTCGGCTGCCCCGATATCGTCGTCTTACCTCGTCAGGTAAATAAGGAACCACACCAGCAAAAGCATTTCTTCTCAGTGCTTTAAGCTGACTACTTGAATAGGCGATTCTCAGAGTGTAAAAATCCATGTCAAGTAGTAAAAATAGTAAAAAGTGTCCAGGGAGCAATTCCACATAAAAGAAAGTGGTAGAAGTGATCAGTGAAATAGAGAAAAATAGAGATAAAAAGGTAAAAAGATAAAGTCATATACGGAGCTGCTGGAAAGGCTGCCACTCGGATGCGGCACCGGAAATGAACAATAAGATAGTAAATTCAGAGAAAAGCCTAACAGAAAACATAATTGATGATCTGGCACACACATACAGGTTACATGAGCATCTTGACATAGAGGTAAACTGAGAGAAGGGTAATAAAGTCAGGTAGAGCTAAAAGCTTTCCTGACAATGAGTTTTGAGTTGATTTTTAAAAGAGTTCATGGAGTCAGCTGATCTGATTAATTTTGGTAGGTCATTCCAGTGTCTGGGCACTATACAGCTGAAGGCCCTGTCACCCATTGAGTGTAGATTAGTATGGGGCACAACAAGATTGCCAGAATCAGAGGACCTTAGTGGGTGGACAGGCACATAGTGATAGAGAAGGTCACTGATGTAGTTTGGCTCAAAGTCATTTAAGATTTTGTAGGTTATTAGTAGAAATTTATATTTGATTCTGTAAGACTCGGGGAGCCAGTAAAGGCGAAGCAGGGTGGGTGTTATGTGCTCGCTACTGCTGGTTCAAGTAAGGACTCTTGCAGCCAAGTTTTGAATAAACTGGAGCTGTGATATAAGATTAGAAGGGGCACCTGCCAGTAGGGAATTGCAATAATTGATGCGGGATGTGATAAAAGCATGGTCAAGTTTTTCAGCATTAGAACAGGAGAGGAAGTAGCGAACACAGGAAATGTTATGGAGTTGAAAGTAAGAAAGTTCCTTAATGTGATTTATGTGGGCAGAATAAGAAAGGGAGGAATCAAAAATGACACCAAGATTCTTTGCAGTAGAGGCAGTTCTGATGAGATCACTGCCAAGATGGACTGGGAAGGAGCTAATTTTATTAAATTGCACTTTAGTCCCAATTTGCAGGAGTTCAGTTTTGTTGCAATTTAATTTTAAAGAGTTCTGCTCCATCCAGGTTTTAATTTCACTGAGGCAAGTTGTGAGCTGAGAAAGCTCTGATGAAGTTCCACTTTTTACATTGAAATAGAGTTGAATATCGTCTGCATAAAAATGAAAACCCAGTCCAAAGCTACGAATAATATGGTCAAGGGAAAGCATATACATACAGAAGAGAAGAGGGCCGAGGAACTCCTTGTGTGACTGGCGCTGAGCTGGATCTGTTGTTGCCAAGACTAACAAACTCTTGCCTATCAGTCGGGGCCGGCTCTACACTGGGGCAAGAGGAGGAAACACCCCCTTCAACAAACGTCCTGCCCCCTTAAATCAAACTTTTAGAAGTTTAGAAAGAAAATAATAGATTACCCACAAACTAAATATGGACATGATTTACTACAGTAGCTGAAAAATCCACTGGAAAAGGCACAAATGAGATGATAGGTTTCACCTCTGTGCTCTGTTTGTGCGCAGGCTCACACATCATTCAGCAGAGATCCCCCACTCACCCTCCCCCCAGCTAAACATCCAATCACTGTTAGTTGGCAAATGACCCGGTGTCAGGTTTCTCAGTAGGCAGGGCAGATCAAAATGTGCTGCGCAACAGCAGGAGGCTTTGAGGAAGCAGCAAATCTCTGTCGTCAAAATCATAGCGACTCGTGAGATAATTAACAACAACTAAAAAATATATCTATATTTGTACAGTCAATGGGGGACTAGTCAATTGTTGTTCTCACAGTTTCAGTCTGGTAGAGAAGTGTTTCATTTTCGATCTCACAAGCACCACTGTGAGCCTGTCTGCTGCACAGAGCCGACTGGAGGATCTGTGTCTGTCAGACCCCGACACAAAGCCCCGCCCCAGCTTTCAACTCTGCACTCAACAGTTTTCTCATTTCATATACTGATGTAATCATAGCGATTTTAGTGAAGCTAATTCACTTTCCAGCCCAGCTTCCAGCAGCTCACAAAGGGAAAGTTAATGCTGTGAGATGCATCTTTTTTTTTCAAGCTTTTAAAAAGTGTGGCACTGCTCCTGCCTGTACCAATAGCAGTAGCAATGATGCTGTTGCTGGTACATCAGAGACAGCAGCTAGTATGTCTACTCTTGTGGCATCAACAGGCACTGCTTCTCCTGTACCTCTGCCAACAATTGCTGCCCCAAAGCAACCCGCTCAGCTACCCAGTGACTTAAATGGCAATACACCATCCCAGCCAATACTGGGTAGTTACCCCAAATGTGTATTTGGTGGTACAACATTAAGATCATTCAATCCTGCCTGGTACTGCACACAACCCCTGACGGAAATATGGTAGCACTGTTAATGAGAGGGATGTAGGTTTTACCTTAACTGGTTTTAACAACTGGAAAGCAGCACTTGATCGAGACAAGGGGCTACAGTGGCATGTGTCCAGCCACAACCATGTGCATGCTTCAACCATCTGGACTGAGCATAAAAGCAGAGAGGCCACAGGGGGGACTGTGGATTCAATGTTGGTTGGTAAATCACAACTTGAAAAAAAAACATTACTATGTCAAGAGTATTGGTAGTGCTATAAGGTTTCTCTGTGTAAATGAGTTGGGGCTTCATGGGACTGCAGAAACCTTGAGACATGATGCAGCGGGTAATGATGATGACATTGCTTCAGGTATTTTTCTAAAACTGATGGAATATACCTTAGAGAAGGATGAGAAGCTGGCAAGCAATGCTAAGGGTAATCCCAAAAAATGCAAAATACACATCTAAGTATATCCAAAATTAAATTATCCTAACACTGGCGGACATGGTGCTTGGAGAGGTCAGGAAAAAACATGAAAGTGCTGATTCTGCATGATTTTGCCTCAAAAGTGATGGGACCAGGGATAGGTGCAATGTGGAAAATGTGTGTGTCTGTGATAATACAGTTTCTCAGAAATTCCATTCCAGAGGAGCATCTTATTGGGTTGCTTGACTTGCAACAACTTGATGCAGAGTACATCACCTGTGAGATGCTGTTACACCTTTCTGATGCTGGCTACAGTGCTGACAGTATACTTAGCCAGTGTTATGATGGGGCTTCTGTGGTGAGTGGGGTTAGAGGTGGTGTACAAGCTCTGCTCCAAAAGAGGCCTGACAGATATGTTCCATACATCCACTGCTACAACCACCAACTGCAGTTAGTGTTTGTGCATGCCATGCAGAGTGAGCCATGTGCAAAAAGATTTTTTAGCCTATCTAGTTCACTCTACAACTTTTTTCATCACCACTATGCGCTCAATAAACATGATACACCTTGTCTAAAAAGGCTGTTTGAGATCAGATGGACAAACCACTATGAGGTGACAAGGTGCACTGTGGACAATCAAGAACAAATCCTTAGTATCCTATCTGAGATGACAGAGAATGATGATGATGCTGCAGTTGACCTGTGCACCGAGGCATCAGGCCTGCTATGCCAAATTAAGAGGCATCACTTCTTTGAGATTGGAAAGTTCCTAGTGCGGGTGCTTGGTGTCTTGAAACCTGGTAATTGGTTTGTCTTCAGCATCATGTGAGAGTTCCTTCTTCACTTTGTCACGGGTCCTAAACCCCTATGCTCGCACCATGTTACATAAAAGAAGAGGAATTTGGTAATCTTTTCCAATGAGAAGTCCATAACAAATAACTTGGATATGGAAGAGTTTTTGCAAAGGGAAACAGGAGACTGTTGTTGTAGAGTGGATTGTGGAGAAAGGAGAGTGGAGCTGTTCAGTTGCAAACAAAGAGTTCAGATGCTTTCAAAACAAACAAGCATTAAACAAGACAAAAAGACAACAAAAGAAGAAAACAGTTAAAATGTTCTGTTCTAAATCTGTTGTGTTCTACAAATTAGTTTGAGAATTGTAGGAAAAGACATGTTGAATTGTTTTTTTTAATTACTATGCCAACCCTTTTTAGTTTTGTAAATATTGGCTATATTGAGAGGTCTTATTTTATTCTTACTTTATTTTGCTAATTTATTTGAGAATTAGGCCATCCAATTAAGATACACTGTATGTTGTTGGATGTAAAGATCTGGATGGATATTTTATTCTTTATTTTATTTTTTTTATTCTGTTTTTCAGTTTTATTTTTCAAAACTTGGTGAATTGATTTTTTTTTTAATAACTTGGCCTACCCATTTTAGTTTTGTTAATATTGGCAATAGTGAGAAGTGTTATTGTTGGGTTCAAATATATTTGATATAGTCCATCCAATTAAGGTAAATGTCATGTTTTTAGTTGTTATAATCTGATGAGGAATATTTTATTTTTTGTTTTATTTTTCAGTTTTCCTCCTGAGGGATTTCCACCTTATCATGGTCAGGGTTTTGCGTGCCTCAGTGGGCCTAAGAGCTACACCAGCAGAAGCTTAGCCCTGTGGTGGGACACCCAAGTTGGACAGGTCTTAGGGTAGAGGCCTGACAAAGTACAATCCAATTACATGACCATAACAGTTATCCAGAGCACCACCACCCCACCCCTTTCCCGCCTCCGTCACCACCATGTGCCCCTTTCACATTTCTGTCTGCCCCTTCATATATGCCTGTCTAGAACCGGCCCAGCTATCAGTCAGATAGGACTTAAACCACTGGAGGGCAGTGCCAGTGATACCCAGCATGTTCTCCATTCTGGACAGTGGAATGTAATGTCTGACAGTGTCAAATGCTGCACTGAGGTCTAACAGAATGAATATGCTTGTTTGTCCAGAGTCTGCTGCCATAAGAAAATCATTGGTTGCCTGTAACAGAGCAGTTTCACAGCTGTGCTGCGCCCTGAAACCAGACTGAAAGGGTTCCATCAAATTATTAGAGGTTAAGTAGTTGGTGAGTTTGGAAGCTACAACACACTCAAGACGTTTTGACAGAAAAGGTAAATGGGAAACAGGCCGAAAATTGTTAAGATTGTCAGCATCAAGGCCAGACTTTTTTAACATTGGGGTTACAGAAGCGATTTTAAAAGTGAGCAGCACAGAGCCAGTGTCAAGGGATGAGTTTATTATTGTGGTAATAGTCGGGATTATGGCATGAAGGCAGGATTTAAGTAGTGTGCTGGGGATGGGGTCCAGTACACAAGTACTCGGCCTCATCTTACAAAGCAGGTCATTAACAAGCAGATGTGACTGGTGAGAACTTAGAGAAGGAGCTGGATGGAGTGGGAAAACAGGGAGAGATATAAACAGATGATGTATTTATTTTAGTTGAATTATTTAGATTTTTAATTTTGTTATGGACAAAGTGAAGGAATTTCTCACAGACTTCAGTAGAAGAGGTAGTTGGGTCAGATGCAGGTTCGAGTAGTTTATTAACCTTTGATTTGATTGATCAACCACTCTTGATTTCCCCATTATAAATGAACAATGTCTCTTATGTTCTGTATTAGTTAAGAGGAGGTAGGAAGTGCCATACCCGTTTTCTGAAGCATCTCCAATATGGTGCATTTGTGCAGACATTATGTGTCCAAATCCAGGCGGTTTAATGCACCTGTTTACATTGAAATCCACAAGCAGCTGCAAATCATCCATCCATTTTCATCCATTTTCCATTGCTGGACATACTTAACCTCCAGTTCTTGGTCCCATGCATATTTATCATTACACAGTTCTCTTAAAATAAGCTTAGCAGGCAGTATGACTATTGCTAAAAATCCAAGTGGATTGTATATTGAACTGACCACTGACAGAATACCATGCCTTGTAGCAGGCTTATCTTGCAGCTTTACCTGGAACTTGAAACTGTCAGTCTGTGTGCACCATTGAACACCTAAGGCTCTTTCAACTGGTAACAAATCATGTCTTTTTCAGGAATGGACAACAAGACTGCTCTGCTATTATTTATCCATATCATAAGATAAAACCCTCCCTTTAAGCACAGGGCTTTAAGGTCTTTGACCAATTTTATGGCTTGTTCTTCTGTAGCAACTTAAGAGGGTTTCCCAAACTTTTTCATATAATTGTAAATGCAGAAGTAGGTTTGATAGGTACAAATGTCTGTAAAGTCATGGAGCCATGGCAAATCATACATAGTGAGGGTGAAGGACCTTATGCTGTGAAAACATTCCTTGGATGGATTGTTAACAACCTAATAAAGGGGTCAGACAATAAAAGACTGCAAAGTTATTCAGTCAGTCACATGACAATAATATAGGTACAACAAATGTTACTCCAGCAATACAATACAGACTTTTCAGAGCACAGCTGTGAGGAAGAGGAAATATCACAGGACACATTAAGTTCTGCCAGGCTAGTGTATGGACACTATTGCATTAATCTGCCTTTTAAAGATGAGACACTTAAAGTGCCAAATAATGGTTGCATAGCAGAACAACGTACTGTTGGACTCAAAAGGAAACTTAGAAAGTATCAGACATTCTATGAGGATTATAAATTTTTCATGAAAGACATTTTAGGCAAAGTATATGCCATTCTTCGTTTCCTGTGGTGGTCTGAAGGTAATCTAAACAATGGACTAGGGGAATACAAAATGACAGTGCATGTTTTTGGTGCTACTTCATCACCCAGTTGTGCCTCTTTTTCCTTATGAAGAACAGCAGAGAATGCAAGAGGCCCAGCTCCAGAGGAAGCAGTTAACACTGTGCTGCACAACTTGTATGCTGATGACAGTTTAATTCTTAGGCTTTCTGTTGGCTGAGCTTTCAAAATAGCAACTGCCTTTTAATATATGACATGCCTTATGGAAGCAATAGTATTTCAGCAGTGACATTAAGTTTATTGGATTAACAGAAAATATGCAGTATGCATCATAACAAAATTAGACAGGTGCATAAATTTGGATAAAAGATAAAGATATTACATCAATACTCCGTTTGCAAATATAACAGCCTCTAGATGCCTCCTATAGCCTTTGATGAGTGTCTGGATTCTGGATGGAGGTATTTTTAACCATTCTTCCATACAAAATCTCTCCAGTTTAATTAAATTTGATAGCTGCCGAACATGGACAGGAATCATCCTATAGATTTTCGATGATATTCAAGTCAAGGGACTGTGAAAGCCATTTTAGAACATTGTACTTCTCCCACTGCATGAGTGCCTCTGTAGATTTCGACTTGTGTTTTGGGTCATTGTCTTGTTGGAATATCCAACCCCTGCATAACTTCAACTTTGTAACTAATGCTTCAACATTATCCTGAAGAATTTGTTGATATTGGGTTGAATTCATCCGACCCTCGACTTTAACAAGGGCCCAGTCCCTGAACTAGCCACACAGCCCCACAGCATGATGGAATCTCCACCATATTTGACAGTAGGTAGCAGGTGTTTTTCTTGGAATGCAGTGTTCTTCTTCCGCCATGCAAAGCACTTTTTGTTATGACCAAATTACTCAATTTGTGTCTCTTCAGTCCAAAGCACTTTATTCCAAAATGAATCTGGCTTGTCTAAATGAGCATTTGCATACATCAAGCGACTCTGTTTGTGGCGCGAGTGCATAAAGGGCTACTTTCTCATCACCCTTCCATACAGATGTTCTTTGTGCAAATTGTGCTGAATTGTAGAACGAAGTACAGATACACCATCTGCAGCAAGATGTTCTTGCAGATCTTTGGAGGTGATCTGTGGGTTATCTGTTACCATTCTCACAATCCTGCGCATATGCCGCTCCTATATTTTTCTTGGCCTGCCAGACCTGGGTTTAACAGTAACTGTGCCTGTGGCCTTCCATCTCCTGATTACATTCCTTACAGTTTAAACCTCTGAGATAGCTTTTTGTAGCCTTCCCTTAAACAATGATATTGAACAATCTTTGTTTTCAGATCTTTTGAGAGTTGCTTTGAGGATCTCATGCTGTCACTCTTCAGAGGAGAGTCAAAGGGAAGCACTACTTGCAATTGACCACCTTAAATACATTTTCTCATGATTGGACACACCTGCCTATGAAGTTCAAGGCTTAACGGGCTAATCCAACCAATTTGGTGTTGCAAGTAATCAGTATTGGCGGTTACATACATTCAAATCAGCAGAATTACAAGGGTACCCAAATTTTTGCACAGCCAGTTTATCACATTTGATTTAATTTCATATAACTAAATACTGCTTCACTAAAAATCTTTGTTCGGAAAACACCCCAGTACTCAGATGTTCCTAAGGAAATGAAAACATACCACTGTTATCTTTTTTGTTGAAAGTAGAGTAAATTATTATGCAGGCTGAGAGGGGTTCCCAATCTTTTTCATATGACTGTATCTGGGGTAGATAAGACCATTTTATAATATCTTCTTTTGTAGGAATTTTCTCCTTATACACAGGTATAATGTCCACTGTGTACACTTCTGGTAAATCAAAAAAATGTGTTTTCCTCTATCCCATAGACTTGCAGCTTGGTTAAAACTGTACACTTTAATAATTTCTCTCTATTTACTTTGTCCCTTTCTACAGTGCTAATGTAGATGTGAGACTTTCTTCCAGAAAGATTTAACTGCTGTTGCAAACTTTCTGTGCAAAATGTAGCTGAGCTACCAGAGTCTATTAGAGCATATGTTTCAACACATTTTTCAATTATTTCAGACTTAACTTTAACTGGAATCACAGCTAAGACGCTCTCTTTTCCGGCCCCGATACCCATACAAATCACTGATGGTTCCACGGAAATATTCGCAGATGAAATGCTCTTCTGTTCCGACTTCACTTTCTCCTTTTTAGGAGGAGTGGCTTTATTGTCGGTGCCTTTTTCCTTATTCATATGCAGAATGACTGGATGAAAATGAGAGCATATTTGGCATTTAATTTTTTCCTCACAGTCTGTACTAAGATGTTCTTGTTTAAGGCACTTAGAGCATAATCCCTTAGATTTCAAAAAGTCAATTCTACTTTCATAAGTTAGTTTCTGGATTGCACTGCATTCGTTAAGATCATGATTTTCATTGCAAAAAAGACAGTGCTTACCGCTTGTACGTCCAGCCGTCTCCACCTTTTTGACTGAGATGTCTGTATCCCTTTCAATATTCCGAACTTTGCATTACCACAGTGCTAGTAAGTCTTGAGGAAGTTTAGAGAGTATAGTACGAAGGCTATAATTGCTTTCAAATTTTTGTCAGCCTTTTAAGTTGGACATAATGTTCATACATCCGCCAAGAAAAATCGCATAATTCCTCAGACCTTTTCCATTGTTTTGCTTTTCTCATGTATGCATCCGTAGCTGGTACCCATAAAAACATTCAAGCTTCATTCTGGCTTTTTGGAAGTCTTCTTCCAATGACAGGTATTTACAATTTTTAACAATCTCGTGAGCAGGGCTGTGCAGTCGAGGAATCGGAGTTGGAGACAATTTTGGGTACCTGGAGTCGGACTCGGCAAAAATGTACCTGTACCGACTCTTAAATTTAAATTGTAATGAAAAAAAATACAGCAAGTTCAAATGTCCCATTTCACAAACAATAGTCATAATTAAGTACTTCTCTGATGTTAGAACAAAACACAGTGCATAGTTGTGTTACTACTAGTGTGAAGTTGAGCTGAGCAATTATACAACTAGACATTCACATATTGTAATCTGGATTATGGTAGATTACACAAAGTGTTTTCATTTTATTTCAGGTATACAGTGATCCCTCTCTATATCGCGCTTGGACTTTTGCGGCTTCACTCTATCGCAGATTTTAAATGTAAGTATATCTAAATATATATCACAGATTTTTCGCTGGTTCGCGGATTTCTGCGAATAATTGGTCTTTTAATTTAAAGTACATGCTTCCTCAGTTTGTTTGCCCAGTTGATTTCATGCAAGGGACGCTATTGGCGGATGGCTTAGAAGCTACCCAATCAGAGCATGTATTAAGTATTAACTAAAATTCCTCAATGATATACGATGTGCTTCCCGAACAGTGCTTGATTGTTTGCTTTTCTCGTTCTCTCTCACTCTCTTTGACATGCTCTGCGCCTGACAGAGGGGGTGTGAGCAGAGGAGCTGTTTACCTAGAAGATACGGAGGCTACTCTTAAAAAAATGCTGAAAGACTACCTTCACATTGCTCCCTTCTTTGCGGCTGCTTTATCGCGGTGCGCATACTTAACACTAGAATTACCAGAGCCTACGAAAAAACGCGTAATTCCGTCCCACCTTAAATTGCTTCTTAAATCCCTTCACACCTCTCCGCCAGCGTCCTTTGTCTTCTAAATGTGCTGATAAAGAGAAGCTAGGAGCAGCCGGCTATTCCATCCCCCCACCAATTTAGAACGTGCACGAACTTCTCCAAGCCCATGCCTTGATTGAGTATCTGGGAGTGAAGTGGAGTTTTAGAGTGGAAATAATAGATCGTTATTTGGAACACACGCATTTCATGTCTGTTCCGTTTCTACAGTAATCTGTGTACACACATTGTTAAAACGGAAATGCAATATTATTTGAAAACTTGTTGCAGTGCACACACCTCTCTGTGCTATGGTTCCTATTACACTGAATGAGCACCTGACACTGTACTTTCTTCCCTGGGGGAAGGTCCCGCATCAGAGAATTTCCAGTTCCTGCATAGATTCACACCCGATCTGACGCTGTTCGTTTTCAAATAATATTGCATTAGTGCGATGATATTTTCACATATATTGTCTCTTTCTTTCAGGTGTGTAATAGAAACCACAGCATAGAGAGATGTGTGTACATTGCTTCTTACAGGAAAAGGTGATGGAAAAGTGCACTTGAATAAAAGTGCACTTTTGTTATACTTTTACCCCAATATATGTTCCTGTGTTTAAACGACACGGGCAGATGGGGAGTGTCTGATGATTGCATATAGCGCCGAAGTTACTGCTCTTTACCATTCTCTCCTCTGCATGTCCTGGAGTACAAAAGAAACCGCATACAACAACATGCGGGGACTGGCAGGAACACTCAATAAAACTGAATAAAAAGAAAAGCAAGTGACGGTGAGATACGAAGAAGGCAGCTTCGCCAGCGTTTGTGTGTCAGAACCCGGTTGGTGGGTCGGGACGTTAATATGCATCGTGGTACACTGCAGAGCTATAGCGCGTCTTTAGTGAAAACAGCCGTGTCAGATGGTGTTGTATGGATTGATTCTGAACGCGACTGAGAGAATGAAAAGTGAATTAAAAAAAAAAAGCTAACCTTTGCAAGGATCATAAATTGCACCGGCTGTTACAGACTGAAATCAAATGTATGCTTTTATTCTAAAATAGTAAGACTAAGAGCAGTTTACTTCTCAAAACGGAATGGTACAGGATCAAACTCACGACCTTTTGATTCCAAGGAGAGAACTGATTCCACGGAGGCAGCCATAATAAACTGCTGTCAGTGTCACATGTTAAGGCGGCTTTTTGTTTCGGCAGTTATATTTTTGAATAAAAGCGCAATTGTTGTGTTATATTTGAACCTTTTATGAAAATGTTTCTTTGCTATTTGGACTTCAGGCTTCATACATTATATAGTTTATGCCTACATTTTGTCATCTACTACTAGAATATAAAAAACGTTTCTGTTTTAACAATGTGTTGACACAGATTACTGTAGAAAGGGAACAGACATGAAATGCGTGTGTTCCAAATAACAATCTATTATTTCCACTCTAAAACTCCACTTCACTCCCTGATACTCAATCAAGGCATGAGCTGAGAGAAGTTCGTGCACGTTCTAAATTGGTGGGGGGATGGAATAGCCGGCTGCTCCTAGCTTCTCTTTATCAGCACATTTAGAAGACAAAGGATGCTGGCGGAGAGGTGTGAAGGGATTTAAGAAGCAATTTAAGGTGGGACGGAATTACGAGTTTTTTCGTAGGCTCTGGTAATTCTAGTGTTAAAAGCCCAACAGCCCTATTGATTTTTAGATTGTTTGCTTTTCTGTCGTGCGCTCTCTCTCAGTGACATTCTCTGCTCCTGATGGCGCTCCTTTTTGAAGAGAAGATATGTTTGCATTCTTTTAATTGTGAGAAAGAACTGTCATCTCTGTCTTGTCATGGAGCACAGTTTAAACTTTTGACTAAAGGGTGTTATTTCATGTCTAGAGGGCTCTAATAATGTTAACAGTGTGGGAGAGTTTATAAGGGCTTAAAATATATAAAAATAACCATACAAACATATGGTTTCTACTTCGCGGATTTTCACCTATCGCGGGGGGTTCTGGAACGCAACCCCCGCGATCAAGGAGGGATTACTGTAATGTGTTTAACAAGCTCATTTGAGTGTAAACAAGTGTAATGGTGTAGGTGTGTGCTATGGCCTGATGTGTGTTCAGGGTTTCTGTCTGCACTCTCCACATATGCTCCCACACAGGGCTGAACTTTAGCATAACTTTGCACACCACCTGTTCTAGAATATTTTGAAATTGAAAATGAACAGATTCTATGTACTGTGACAGATAATGTTTCTAATATGTTAAGCACAATTGAGAAAATGAATATAGTAGATGAAGAAAGTGACAAACAGATATTAGAGGAAGACAGTTCTGCAAGTATTGAAGAAAGTGAAACCGAAAAGAATAGTGAAATTTTGGTTAACACTGCTGAAGAAGCATCTAAGCTTACTACTATTCAACATATGGATTGTGCTGTTCATACTCTGAAACTTGCAATAAGAGGGATTGAAAGATCGTCATGCAGCTGCTCTAATTGGCAAATTGAGGCAAGTAACTTTTGCAGCCAGGGTTCCTAAAACAGATGCCATTTTGAAAAGATGTGCAGGAAAAGGAGCCATTTTGGATCAAACAACATCACTTATTTGATGGTAAAGCATTTGTTTGAACTAAAAGACTTTCTTGAAGAACTGAACAATGAAAATGTTTTATTAACTGAAAGCCAGTGGGCACAAGTAAAAGAACTGGAAAGTCTGTCACCAAGAGGTTGCAATATGAAGATTAAACACCCGGTAAATATTTCTTGGAATGGAAGAGCTTAATATATTGCCTGAACAAAAGTGGAGGGTTAATAGCTGATGGCATTGCATCTTCAATGAAGAAAAGAGAGAGTTTCTTACTGGATAATGAGATCTTGTTAGCTGCTGTTTATGTTAATTCAGTGAGCTGAATTTTGTTGAGCAGTGACCAGATTGCTAATGGAAAAAGGGCACTCTAAGATGTAGCAGTTCACATGAAGGGATTACTACTACCTGAAACGCCACCACTGGATGAAGCTATAAGCACTGGTAACTCAGGATCATCCTCTTCAAAAGAAGAATTAGACTTTGATTGATACTTGGACAAAATGGAAGTTTCAAAAGCAAACCAACCTATGTGTGAAAGATAAATGACCAGTAAATGCCCAAATAAAGAGATTCCAGCAGGAGTTTTTTAAAGAATTAAAAGAAGTTGAAAAGTATGATCACTCATCGAAACTGAGTGTAGAAGAAGCCATCCTTGTTAATCCAGAGATTATTAATGATGTGGCTAGAACTGTAACAGTAATGCGACCCACCCAAATCAGTGTTGAAAGACTATTTTCAGCTCTATAAATAATCATTTGGGATTTAAGAGCTTCTATGAAAGAGGATTTGGCAGAAGCAATTCTGTTCATTAAAACATTGCATTGAGTTAATTTTGGATTGCATTTAACAGCTATTCTACTCTACAACTATATTCCAACTTTAATATATACAGTAATCCCTCCTAAATCCGCGGGGGTTGCGTTCCAGAACCCCCTGCGTTAGATGAAAATCCACGAAGTAGAAGCCATATGTTTGTATGGTTATTTTTATATACAAACCGGATTCCAAAAAAGTTGGGACACTATACAAATCGTGAATAAAAACTGAATGCAATGATGTGCAGGTGCCAACTTCTAATATTTTATTCAGAATAGAACATAAATCACGGAACAAAAGTTTAAACTGAGAAAAAGTATCATTTTAAGGGAAAAATATGTTGATTCAGAATTTCATGGTGTCAACAAATCCCAAAAAAGTTGGGACAAGGCCATTTTCACCACTGTTTGGCATCTCCCCTTCTTCTTACAACACTCAACAGACATCTGGGGACCGAGGAGACCAGTTTCTCAAGTTCAGAAATAGGAATGCTCTCCCATTCTTGTCTAATACAGGCCTCTAACTGTTCAATCGTCTTGGGCCTTCTTTGTCGCACCTTCCTCTTTATGATGCGCCAAATGTTCTCTATAGGTGAAAGATCTGGACTGCAGACTGGCCATTTCAGTACCCGGATCCTTCTCCTACGCAGCCATGATGTTGTGATTGATGCAGAATGTGGTCTGCCATTATCTTGTTGAAAAATGCAGGGTCTAACCTGAAAGAGATGACGTCTGGATGGGAGCATATGTTGTTCTAGAACCTGAATATATTTTTCTGCATTGATGGTGCCTTTCCAGACATGCAAGCTGCCCATGCCACACGCACTCATGCAACCCCATACCATCAGAGATGCAGGCTTCTGAACTGAGCGTTGATAACAACTTGGGTTGTCCTTGTCCTCTTTGGTCCGGATGACATGGCGTCCCAGATTTCCAAAAAGAACCTTGAATCGTGACTCGTCTGACCACAGAACAGTCTTCCATTTTGCCACACTCCATTTTAAATGATCCCTGGCCCAGTGACAACGCCTGAGCTTGTGGATCTTGCTTAGAACTGGCTTCTTCTTTGCACTGTAGTGTTTCAGCTGGCAACGGCGGATGGCACGGTGGATTGTGTTCACTGACAATGGTTTCTGGAAGTATTCCTGACCCCATTCTGTGATTTCCTTTACAGTAGCATTCCTGTTTGTGGTGCAGTGTTGTTTAAGGGCCCGGAGATCACGGGCATCCAGTATGGTTTTACGGCCTTGACCCTTATGCACAGAGATTGCTTCAGATTCTCTGAATCTTCGGATGATGTTATGCACAGTTGATGATGATAGATGCAAAGTCTTTGCAATTTTTCGCTGGGTAACACCTTTCTGATATTGCTCCACTATCTTTCTGCGCAACATTGTGGGAATTGGTGATCCTCTACCCATCTTGGCTTCTGAGAGACACTGCCACTCTGAGAAGCTCTTTTTATACCCAATCATGTTGCCAATTGACCTAATTAGTGTTTATTGGTCTTCCAGCTCTTCGTTATGCTCAAATTTACTTTTTCCAGCCTCTTATTGCTACTTGTCCCAACTTTTTTGGGATTTGTTGACACCGTGAAATTTTGAATCAACATATTTTTCCTTTAAAATGATACATTTACTCGGAACGTTTGATCTGTCATCTACGTTCTATTACAAATAAAATATTGACATTTGCCATCTCCACATCATTGCATTCAGTTTTTATTCACAATTTGTTTAGTATCCCAACTTTTTTGGAATCCGGTTTGTATTTTAAGCCCTTATAAACTCTCCCACACTGTTAACATTATTAGAGCCCCCTAGACATTAGTCAAAAGTTTAAACTGTGCTCCATGACAAGACAGAGATGACATTTCTTTCTCACAATTAAAAGAATGCAAACATATCTTCTTCTTGAAAGAAGTAAACGTCAGGGGCAGAGAATGTCAGAGAGAGAGAGCGAGAGTAAAGCAAACAATCAAAAAATCAATACGTGCTTTTGTGCTTTTAAGTATGCTGGAGCACTGCGATAAAGCAGCATTTTTTAGAGGAGTGTCCGTATCCTCTAGGCAAACAGCCCCTCTGCTCACACCCCCTCCATCAGGCAGAGAGAGTGAGAGAGACAGAAAAAAGCAAACAATCAAGCACCGTGCGGGAAGCACATCGTATATCATTAAGGAGTTTTATTTAATATGTAATACATGCTCTGATTGGGTAGCTTCTAAGCCATCTGTTAATAGCGTCCCTTGTATGAAATCAGCTGGGCAAACAAACTGAGGAAGCATGTACCATAAATTAAAAGACACATTGTCCGCAGAAATCCGCGAACCAGTGAAAAATCCGTGATATATATTTAGATATGCTTACATTTAAATTCCGCGATGGAGTGAAGCCGCGAAAGTCGAAGTGCGATATAGCGAGGGATCACTGTAAACTGTTTTTTGTTCATGTATTAAGCTTTGTTTTTATTTTAAAAGTACCAAAGAATGTGGTTTATGTTTTTTTAACTGGTAAAGCTCCTGTTCCTGATTTTTATAAATGCTACTACTTTATAGCCACTTGATAAAAACAATAAATAAAACCTTATTGTTTTCATTTTTTTGTTTAGCTGGCCAATACAATAGAGTCAGCTTCCTGGCCAGTATTTATGTGGTCAAATGACGTATATGTTGCCTTCCTTCAATCAATATGGAAAATACATTAACATATTAAATACAGAGGAGTCTGAGTCAGAAGTCCCGGAAACTAAGGAGTCAGAGTCGAAGAATTTATCTACCGACTCCACAGCCCTGCTCATGAAATGAACCTTTAGTAAACAGTGCCAAAAAGTCCAATTTATCATGCGGATTCTCTTTTATTACCTCATTGATAGCTCGCTCAAATGCTCCAATAAAATCTACATATTTCAAAGGATTGCCATCAGATATTGAGATCTTTCTATAAGGCACATAACGCACTTGAGTCTTATACTGCTGTTCTTTCCTGTTTTTCTTAATACTGATCATAAAGTGGTTGTAGAAGAGGTACTGGTGCATTATTTTGCTGATCAAAATGTGGTTGTTTAGGATTGTTTTTACTTACATTTATACATGGAAAGTTACAAATGCTTGTATCATGTGGCTTTACAATTTTCACATCTGGTTTCTGAGGAACATTATAAGGATTTGGTTTTCCTGGACTGCGATTGCGTCCTTTAAGAGCCCCCAGTTTTGCATTGGATTCTGAGATAGCTGCTTCCAAAGCCAGTTGATCTCTTTTAGCTTTCAACTGTGTTTCCTCAACTTCTCTTTTGACTTTCAACTGAGCTTTCAACTGTGCTGCTTCAACTTCTCTTTTGGCTTTCATCTGCATCTCTTCCATATCTAGGGCTTGTTGCCTTTTTTTTGGCATACTTCCATAACCCAATCCATTGTATGTCCCGCAAATGTACGAAATATTTTCATTTTAGCATCAATACTTTTTTTGTATCACTTTCTGTGTATCTTCATTGTTCTGGATGGATAAATGTTCATTGCTTAACCCTTTATATTCCATTCTCAAGATGAAGAACTCATTCTTGATAATTTATTCTATATTTTCACAGTTAAATTCATTTTGTTGTAAATCCTTTACGAGCTTCACCAGACTACATAATTGATTGTATTTGTGGTCTATTTCTGACTGAAGATCAGTTGGTAAATCGAAGGGCTTTCTGTCGCCTTGGAGATGGTCCTTCTCACGCCATTCACACTTTCGTTCGGAGTTTGATATTTCCTCTGGCTTCCGGATTCAGATGCCATGATGATCTTGCACCAGGACAGGTTCCCTTTTAAGGTATTTTAGCTCCTTTATAATTTATATGGTCTCACAAGGAGCGCTAGCAATTCTCTCAAATGTTCAACTCCGATCAAAGACAAAGATTAAAAGTACCTGTCGAGTTTTTTCAAGTTGTCGTCGTTCTGTTGCAGTCCAACGTCAGGCTTAAAACACACAGGTTTCTTTCTTTTAATCAAAGGCAGTTTTCAAACTTTCAATCTTAGGCTGTTTTTAAATTTTAATGTAGTCGCCGGTGTGTAAGGCGAGTTCAAGCTCGGGTAAAACGCGTGCCGAAAGATATCTCTCAGTCCAAAAGTACATTTTAAAATATTTAGTGAAATTCAAAGCAAGTAATCCACACAAGAATAAACAAAAAAGTTGTTACGTAGAATAAAATGCAAAAAAAAGGAAAAATGTATCTTCTCTAAACTTAACTTTTCTTGTAAAACTTATTTCTATTCTTAAAACTTCTTCTTCTGTACACTTTAAGCGTACGGCACAGCACTTTCAATTAAGTGCTTTGTCTTACATGTTACTTGACACACAAAAACACGCACACAAGGTACACAATGCTCAAAAGGCACTGTTTAAAACCAATGTACCCTCTATACCTTACACATGGCAAGGCTGATCACTAACTGAGAATAATCTTTAGTCAGACCAGTTAGAAATAGCTAGAATATACCTATTCAATTCTACTTAGGGGGGTTATATGAACCTCCCATAGATTATGCACGAAGGTTCATGTAGTAAAACTTTTTTGAATCTAATGTAACTAGGACTCTTACAGTAATCGTATCTGTAAATATTTGGTAGAATCTATATTGCATTTTTCATAAAATTTACTGTCTGCTTTGTAGGTGGTGCAATTTAGTAAATGACCTTTCCATGACTGAAACAGCATCAATGATCAACATTGCCAGAAGAAAGTGCTATAAGATAGTGTTTTGGATATTACATTGAAAGGAACAAAAGTAAGTGTGTGGTGTTAGAATAAGGGAAAAATTGAGTGTACAAATTAAGGGCAAAATAAAAAAAAACTGCAAACCTTAAACTTTACCTAAATAGCCATGACAAATTATCCTATGAAGTGTGGGCAAAGAAAAACAAATGCTGAAAAGATCAAACAATCAGGGCACACATTCAAGTTCAAGTACACATAATACAAGACAGCAAACATTAACTTTGTTTGCAAATAAAGACAGCAGCTTGCAAAGCAAACTGAGCTAAACACCAAAAATGCGAAGAAGCATCGTATCCTTGTAAGGCAAAGAATATTTCCCCTGCAATCTGGCCTAACTGCAATGAGACTTTTTGCCGTAATTGTATTTCCTTTCCTGCTACTTTAACATTTTTATTACAATTATACTTACAGTATGTGTATATATCCAGTCATATGAAAAAGTTTTGGAACCCCTGTCAGCCTGCATAATAATTTACTCTACTTTCAACAAATAAGATAACAGTGGTATGTCTTTCATTTCCTAGGAATATCTGAGTACTGGAGTGTTTTCTGAACAAAGATTTTTAGTAAAGCAGTATTTAGTTGTATGAAATTAAATCAAATGTGAAAAACTGGCTGTGCAAAAATTTGGGTACCCTTGTAATTTTGCTGATTTGAATGCATGTAACTGCTCAATACTGATTACTTGCAACACGAAATTGGTTGGATTAGCTCGTTAAGCCTTTAACTTCATAGACAGGTGTGTCCAATCATGAGAAAAGGTATTTAAGGTGGTCAATTGCAAGTTGTGCTTCCCTTTTACTCTCCTCTGAAGAGTGACAGCATGGGATCCTCAAAGCAACTCTCAAAAGATCTGAAAACAAAGATTGTTCAGAATCATGGTTTAGGGGAAGGCTACAAAAAGCTATCTCAGAGGTTTAAACTATCAGTTTCAACTGTAAGGAATGTATTTAGGAAATGGAAGACCACGGGCACAGTTGCTGTTAAACCCAGGTCTGGCAGGCCAAGAAAAATACAGGAGTGGCATATGCGCAGGATTGTGAGAATGGTTACAGACAACCCACAAATCACTTGCAAAGACCTGCAAGAACATCTTGCTGCAGATGGTGTATCTGTACATCGTTCTACAATCAAGCGCATTTTGCACAAAGAACATCTGTATGGAAAGGTGATGAGAAAGAAGCCCTTTCTGCACTCACGCCACAAACAGAGTCACTTGTTGTAAGCAAATGCTCATTTAGAAAAGCATGATTCATTTTGGAATAAGCTGCTTTGGACTGATGAGAAATTGAGTTATTTGGTCATAACAAAAAAGCGTTTTGCATGGTGTAAGAACACCACCTCATTCCAAGAAAAACACCTCCTACCTACTGTCAAATTTGGTGGAGGTTCCATCTTGCTGTGTGGCTAGTTCAGGGACTGGGCCCTTGTTAAAGTCGAGGGTCAGAAGAATTCAACCCAAAATCAACAAATTCTTCAGACTAATGTTGAAGCATCAGTCACAAAGTTGAAGTTACGCAGGGGTTGGATATTCCAACAAGACAATGACCCAAAACAAGGACTTGTAAAAGTTACCTTTTTTTTCTTCACTTTTATTCTCTCAGTCACGATCGCGATACATGCTACCGCCCTAGGGACGCTGTTAGTTTTTATTTGAAACTGGGAATGACTGTAGATGTGAGTGGTGTTTTGAGGCAATGGAACTTGACATTCTTTGATCTGGAGGGATAAAAGCTGACACACAAATGCTGGCGAATCTGCCTTCTTCGTATCTCACCGTCACTTGATATATTTTTTTTATTCAGTTTTATTGAGTGTTCCTGCTCATGCTGAATTAGTGTGTGCCTTATGGTCTATGATGTCAAAAACAAAACACAGACACATAGGTATATATGATATTTGGAATTATTCATTTTATGACCTGTATAGTACATTTCGGAAAGCATTATGGCATGAATGCAACATTATTCATGTTATTCATATTCATTCGCAAAAAATCTTGCGGTTGTTATCAATGACCACGTGGTTTTTTTCCCCCGATCTTGCCAGTTCCCACATGTTGCTCTATGGTGGCGTTTGTTTTGTACTCCAGGACATGCAGAGGAAAGAATATTACAGAGAAGTCAGTTCAGCACTATATGCAGTCATCAAATTCAAATGCTAACAGTTCACACACGCGCAAAGACCGTCCTTCCTACATTTACGACATGTGTACCTGTTGCAATGTACACACTTCTGTCTGTGCTGTGGTTTCTATTACACTCCTAGATAATCAAGGCATGAGCTCGGAGAACTTTGTGCACGTTCTGCGGCGGTGGGGGGATTGAACAGTAGGCTGCTTACTGCTTGTCTTTATCGGCACATTTACAGGACAAAAGATGCTGGCAGAGAGGTGTGAACGGATATAAGCTGGGCTGGATCTACGAGTTTTTTCGTAGGCTCTGGTAATTTTATTGTTAAACCAGACATTGAAACTGAAAGTGATCACAGACTGCTATAAAAGGACAACATGAGGTCCTTGTCTTCTTTAAATAGTTTGAGTTTATAGAGGAGAAATAAGCGCTGCTTACATTTAGAGAATGGTTTTTTTTTGTATTAGTATTCCAGTTAAGATTGTTATCTAGGTAAGTTCCCAAGTATTTATATTCAGTCACTATTTCTACCTCCTCCCCCAGAACTACAATGGGTGAATGTACAGATTTCTGTCTCTTAAAATCAAATATCATTTCTTTGGTCTTTTTTACTTTCAGAGTGAGAGAGTTTTTATTGCACCAGTTTCATTCCCCTTGATTTAGTGGCTTTCATCCTCCCCAGATATGTGTCCTATGAGCATGGTGTCATCAGCATATAATGGTGCAGTTGTCATTGTTCTGTCTCAGGTCACTTGTGTACAGAGTAAATGGTAATGGTGATAAGACACACCCCTGCGGACTTTCTGTGTTTAAATGAATGACTATTGAAAAAGTGTCCTGTATTTTAACTGTCTTTGAACGATTTAAAAGAAAGTCCTGAATCCATAGTGTAATAAATGGGTTTACATTCATACTGTTCAATTTCCCAATCAGTATATGAGGCTGTATGGTATTGAATGCTGAGGAAAAATCCAAAAATAGTGCTCTGACATATGAATGCATTCATGTGTGTATGTATATACTGTTTACGTATACATTTTTTTATCCTCCAAACGGGACTGTTTAAAATCACACCCTTTGTTTATTGTATTAGGATTGTACTATTTTATGTTATCTGCTTCTCCTCGGGCACTGTTTAACATCATTCCCTGGGTTTATTCTTTCAGGCTTGTTCAATATTGTATTCTAGGTTTATAGTATTTGGACTGTATTACCAATAGATATCTCTACTTTATTCCTTCTACACTGCTGCTTGGGGGCTTGTTTTGTTCTGGACATGCTCTGTCTCTAGGCATGTCAGAGGACTGGGACTTTATGAAGTGTGGTCTAGCCTCACTTGGAGAGGCAAAATGGGGGATTAGAGAAAAAGAGCAAGCTATTTCTGATCTGTCCTTTTTATCCCCACAATTGTAGGTTCCAACACAACAATAGGTAGGTTTCATATTCATAACTCCTGGCGATATTGGAAATTAAGGTTAAAGTTATCATATGTAATAATGTACTGCCTTAATTTAAGACTATAAAATGACGAGAGAAGTTCAAAATCAATCTCTCTGACTAAACAGTGAACTTTGTGAGCTGGAATGTCAAAGGTCTCAATCACGAATTAAAGAGGAAGAAATTATTCTCTCACCTAACAAGTCTAAACGCCAACAATGTATTTTTACAGGAGACCCGCTTAACTAGCAAAGATCAGTTTCGGTTGCAAAGAGTCTCAACTGGCCAAATATTCCACTCCAGTTATACAAAGAAAACTAGAGGTGTGTGTTTCATTTGCAGTATCAGATGTAGTATCTGATCCCGAAGGGCGATGGTGATGGGTAATTCATTTTATTGTAAATTGATTTTGATAAATATCTTTGCACCCGATGTGGATGATAGAGACTTCATCCAAAACATATTTACATATTTATTCCATCCTGTGGACACTAGAGGGTACTGTCACTCCTCAAACCCAACACACAGACACAGAGGACACAAGTTAAAAGCACCAAGAACTTGTTTATTTTTGTCAAATTCTTCACAATCACTGCCACAAGTAAATAAACAATATAGCACACAGTTATTCTTTCTCTCTCTCTCTCTCTCTCTCTCTCTCTCTCTCTTTCTTCCACCTCGAATCCTCCCAGCAATTTTTGGCCACCATCCACCCAACTCTGGCTCTCCATCTGGGTTTAAGGTGGTTCCTTTTATATTGGCCAACCTTCCACTCACGTGGCCTGCCAGCACTTCAGGTTAAGTGAAAACCTTGTTTCATATAAGTCCTCCACAGTACCCACAGCACCCAACAGGGCTGAGAACTCCCAAGTCCCATATTGCCCTGCGTGAATCCGAGGCACCACTCGATGGCACCAGCTGCCATCTAGCATCTCAGAGAAAGCAGTGCTTTAAAGAAGCTGCCTTCTCCCATCCTTCCATATCCTGGGCGTCCCGACCAGGTTGGGCTGCCGGAAATCTCTTACAATCCATTCCTAACTTGAACACTCATAAAATCGTAATGGACAGAGACTTTAAATTTTAATAAAGAGTATTTTAAATTCAGACCTGGATAGGTCTTCCACTACAGAGGCGATAACAACTAATACTGCAAAAATAATCACACTGTTTTTAATTGATCATAACTTATCAGACCCATGGAGATTTCTAAATCCATACTTAACGGCATATTCCTTCTTCTCATCATTACTATTCAAGAATTGATTATACTGCGCAACAAAGTATAAGTTGAACACTGTTGGGTGTTTCTTACAGATTTTTGGGTGCTGATCAAGAATGTGACATCATAATATACCCATCATGTATCGTGTCAGGGAAATCTTCAGTTTTCTCATGATTTTTTCTTATATTTGTATCCAAACATTTTCGCTCCCGTAAGTGACTTATCAACAACGGTTTGTGCAGCCTGGGTGTGTCCAGGCATGGAATCAGGCAAGGTTTGAAGCTATTCTGTTGAAGTTGACATCCTGGGCATGCCTGGGCAGGTCTGAACAAGCTTGATGCGCTCTCAGCATGCTATAAAGGTGGCTTTCATACACCGATTGGTTTATATAGATAGTCAGTGTGTATGTATAGTATCAGAATAGTAAAGTATAGTATCTGTAGCAATATCACAATAAGTAAGCTTGATGCTATAGACGTTTTGGAGTCAGGCGATATGTCTCATCAATATCGTAACAGCCGCGATACGTTCTGCTATATCTGTGGCGAATATACACTTGCACCTCAGAGACACTGGATGACTGCTCTTGTGAAAAAAACTTATCTGTATTTCAGCTGCAAAATTGGTGATCAAGACAAGGAATGGGTGCCTCACATTTGCTGTGCGACATGTGCTGTCGGTCTGAGAGCCTGGCTCAGAGGCACTTGAAAGTCTTTGCCATTTGCTGTTCCTATGATAAGGCGAGAACAGAAAGACTATGTGACGGACTGTTACTTCTGTTTGACTGATGTGTCTGGTTTCTCTGCCAAAAACAAGAAGTCAATTGAATATCCTAATCTGCCTTCAGCAATGAGACCCATGCCGCATGACAACAGTCTTCCATTTCCGAAACCACCAGAGGATTGGACCTTAGACAAACCAGATGAAGAAACTGCAATGCAGAGTACTGACAGTGACATTGATCCAGATTTTGAACCTTGCTCATCAGGCAGTCCACATCTGATAACACAGTCCGAATTAAACGATTTGGTCAGACATTTGACAAAGCGGAGCTGCTGGGATTGAGACTGTAGGAATGGTGTTTGAAGTCACCAGGTACAAAAATTTCTGTTTCAAGGCCGACATCATGATATAACCAAATTTTTTGCACAAGTCCACAGTCTCTGTTTCTGTTGTGACATTGAAGGATTGTTCTCAGTCTTGGATTGTGATCACAACCTGGAAGAGTGGCGTCTCTTCATTGATTTGTCAATGTTAAGCCTGAAAGCTGTTCTGCTACACAATGGCAACGTTTATCCTTCAGTACCTGTTGGCTATGCAGCACACATGAAAGAAACATGAGAATATGGAACTGTTGCTGAAGCACGTCCAGTATAGCAGGTACAAATGGAATATCTGTGGAGATCTTAAAGTCGTTGCTCTGTTACTAGGAATGCAGCTCAGCTATACAAAGTCCTGTTGTTTCATCTGTGAATATGACATCCGTGCCAAAGAGTCACACTGTTCTTGACAGAACTGGCCACTCTGTAAAAAGTTAGTCCCAGGACAGAAAAATGTGGCACATGAATCACTTGTTGATCCGGCAAAGATATTTTTGCCTCCTCTTCACATAAAACTGGGACTCATGAAGAATTTTGTGAAAGCACTGAACAAGGAAGGCAAACGTTTTTGTTATTTCAGATGTTGCCAAGAATAACTAATGCCAAGATCAAAGAGGGCATTTTTGTTGGCCCCCAAATCAGACATGTTATGAGTGACAAGCAGTTTAAAGATCTGTTAGTTGGCCCGGAAAATATTGCCTGGAAAGCCTTCAAAGACATTGTTGACAATTTTTTGGGCAATTACAGAGCCCTAAACTACATTCAGCTGGTAGACAAACTTCTCAAAGCATACAAGACAATGAAGTGCAACATGTCACTCAAGATTCATTTCCTCCACTCACACTTGGACTACTTCCCCACAAATCTTGGTGCTGTCAGTGACAAACATGATGAAAGGTATCACCAGGACATTGCTACAATGGTGAAATGATACCAGGGCAACTGGAATCCGTCAATGCTTGCTGACTACTGATGGACACTGCAGCGTGATGCACCAGACATTGGATACAAAAGAAAATCAGGAGCAAAACACTTTTAATTCTGTTGAATTTAATAACTTATGTGAAACAAACGTAACTAAATACGTTATTGTCAATGACACATAAATGTCTATTTCTCAGAGCTCCTAAGTGATGTGGCAAAACCAACACTATATTTGGGCATACCCAGTAGGTACCTGTCATAATCAACAAAAACTTTTCAGGAAGCAAGACCTTTAAAAAAAATTGTTGTGCAGTATTATTTCTTTATAGATAATTTCTTGCCTACAATCAAATCTTGCAAGCACAACGCTATTGTTATCTACCACCATGCCCCTCTGATCACTATGCCCAACATACTCATCTCGCAGCTGGCATCTTAACCCTCAGTTATTAGCCGACAAGAACTGTACAGAACTTCTATCCAAGCAAATTTATTCCTTTTTTTACAGACAAATGCATCCTTGGAGGTTTCTACAGGAATACTCTTGAAACTCTGAAGGTATTTTTAAGAAGACAGATTATCTCATATCTCTCCCACAAAAATAAATCAGAAGGCCTCAGAGTTAATAAGTGAATTTACCAGAATAAATGAAGAACATGCCAGATCTCCAAATGAGGCACCTATTGACATCAAAAGAAATAGAACAACTCAATTTTAAATTACTACATCATTACTATGAACATGGAGAGAAGGCTAATAAGATCTTAGCTCAACAAATCCACAAGCAGGAAGTCTGCAATGCAATATCAGTAATCACCAACACAGACAGAGATAAAATTATTGACCATAAAAAATAATGCACACATTTAGAGACTACTGTAAGTCTTTATATTTTAAAGAATACAAGACACAAACTAATGTGTTTTTGATACATTACAGATACTGTAGCTAGATAATCTCAGTGCAGAGGAATTGGATAAACCTCTGACACTATCATAATTACTAGACACTAGAAACTCACTTTAGAGCAGGAAAGCACCAGGTCCTAATGGCTACTGTTATGAATTTTATAAAAAAAATTTCAATCAAGTTAGCTCCCCATTTATTAGCAACATTTATAGAAGCCAGAGACAAAAAAATCTACCTCAAATTTTACACCAAGCATTAATAACCAGTTTTCCTAAGACAAATAAGGACTTCTTAGATTGGATATCTTCCCTTTTATCATTACAGATCAGTTTAGATACATAGGAGAAAACATCACAAGTAAATATAAAGTTCTTTTTCAACAAAATTTTTCTGTCTGCTTGGAAAAACTACTCTTCATCTTACTTTAGCAGGGAGAATTAACATTATAATGATGAATATCATCTCTAAGCTTCTGGTTCTATTTCAAAACATCTCCATACACATTAACAAATCTTTTTTTTTTTTTTTTTTTAAATTAGATTCAATCATAACTTCTTTTATTTGGAATTCAAAATATCCACGCATCCAAAGGGCGACCCTACAATGACCTAAATCAGAAGATGGCATGGCTCTACGTAATTTTTCCTTTATTATTGGATGGCAAATATACATGCAATAAAATCCTGGACATTGACACGAATAGATGAACACACACTAGCTTGGTCCACAATAGAAATGAAATCCTGCAGTACTTTTTTATATTCCTTGCTTTGTACACTAGTAAATATAAGGTATCTTCGATATACTATCAACCCAATTGTCCTTCATTTACTCAGAATGTGGAACCAATGTAGGAAGCACTTCAAGTTAGAGAATATTTTTTATCTGTGGCACCTCTACATGATAACCACCTTTTTCCACCCTCTCAAACTTACACAGCTTTTAATGTTTGGAAAAATTATGGGATTAAATCATTTAGGGATTTATGTATAAATAATGTCTTTGCATCCTATAAACAATTACACTACAAATTTAGCTTTCCATCGACACAATTTTTCCACTATCTCCAAATTACAAACTTTGCTAAACGAAATCTGCCCAATTTTCCTCATCTCCCAACTATTTCTATTCCAGAAGAAATATTGATCAGTCTTGAAGACTCAGGCAGCATTTCTATAATATATAGAGCCATTTTTGAAGTCCCTTCCTTTTAAAGATCCCAGAGTACAGTGGGGAAAAGGATCTTATCACTCAACATTTCAGAAAAGGAGTGGAAGGTAGCCATGCACAGAATTCACTGTAGCTCCATTAAGCACAAAGTATTCAGTTATTCAACTTAAAATCTTTTATCAAGCACATCTATCTCATTTAAAATTGCCCAAAATGCTTCCAGGTCAGTATCGGCGAACATTGCAATCTAGTTCCAACCTCAGTAAACGAAATTTTTTGGATGTGTACCAAATTTACATTATTCTGGATGAAAAAATTTAAATGTCTCTTTCAACCAAGCTGCCTGATAGTTACTCCTAATCCATTAATAGCTGTGTTTTTTATTGTACTTCCAGATGGGGTTAAAGTCGAGAAGGACAAACAAACTGTAATTGTCTTAACTTCACTATTATCATGTAGACTTACCTTGCTCAACTGGAAGAATCCTAGCTCACCTCTTTTAAGTTAGTGGGTAACTGATGTTATATTCGGTTAGGTCCATAAATATTTGGACAGAGAATACTTTTTTCTAATTTTGGTTCTGTACCTTACCATAATGAATTTTAAATAAAACAACTCAGATGCAGTTGAAGTGCAGACTTTCAGCTTTAATTCAGTGGGGTGAACAAAATGATTGCATAAAAATGTGAGGCACCTAAAGCAATTTTTTTTTTTAACACAATCCCTTCATTTCAGGGGCTCAAAAGTAATTGGACGATTGACTCAAAGGCTATTTCATGGGCATGTGTGGGCAAGTCCATCATTATGTCATTATCAATTAAGCAGATAAAAGGCCTGGAATTGATCTGAGGTGTGGTGCTTGCATGTGGAAGATTTTGCTGTGAACAGACAACATGCGGTCAAAGAAGCTCTCCATGCAGGTGAAAGAAGCCATCCTTAAGCTGCAAAAACAGAAAAAAACCATCCGAGAAATTGCTACAATATTACGAGTGGCAAAATCTGCAGTTTGGTACATCCTGAGAAAGAAAGCAACCACTGGTGAACTCAGCAACGCAAAAAGACCTGGGGCCTCATGTATAAACGCTGCGTACACACAGAAATGTTGCGTAAGAACTTTTCCACGTTCAAATCGTGATGTATAACACCTACACTTGGCATAAAGCCACGTACTTTTCCACGGTACCTCAAACCTTGTTGTACGCAAGTTCTCCGCAGACTGGCGGCACCCAGCATCAAAGCAGTGCTACTGTTCCTGTGTGGTTACTCTTTTTTATTTTCCTGGCGCGACTTTATAAATACACTGAAACTAACCGCATATTGTTTATTAGTGTAATGCATCTGATTCTAATTAACTTGTAACAGTATAATGGTCCAGGGAATAGCCATAGTATTCCAAATACTATAACTGCTTTAGCGTTGTTACTCTCACTGCATTTTTTTCTTCTTCTTCTTCTTCTTCTTTTAGCTGCTCCCGTTAGGAGCTGCCACATCGGATCATCTTTTTCCATATTACTCTCACTGCACCACTCAGAGTATTTACAGGTGCTGGTCATAAAATTAGAATATCATGACAAAGTTGATTTATTTCAGTAATTCCATTCGAAAAGTGAAACTTGTATATTAGATTCATTCATTACACACAGACTGATGTATTTCAAATGTTTATTTCTTTTAATTTTGATGATCAGTGCCACAATGTTTTCCGAAATGTACTATACAGATCATAAAAGGAGGTTGTGTCATTGAACGTTATATCGTGATCGTGACTAAGAAAATAAGAGTGAAAAAAAAAGGCTAACTTTTACAAGTCCTATAAATTTACACCGGCTGTTACAGACACAAATGAAATGTATGTTTTTATTGTATAATAGTAACAATAAGAGCAGCTCAGTTCTCAAAACAGTAAATTTGCAGGGGAGCTGGTTTCGAACTCGCGACCTTTGGATTATAAGTCGATAGCTCTAACTGCTGCAGCACGGAAGCTGTCGTATTGTAGTTGCCCTTATTATGGAAGTGTTTATTTGATATTTGGTCATCAGCCTTTACATATTATATAGTTCATGTGTACATTTTGTCATTTATTACTAAAACATGAAAAATTTTCTGTTTTAACGATTTGTTTACATAGATTGTTTAGACACAAAACGCACATCATGTTATTTCCCCTTACAATTCTGAGTAGCTCACTCCCAGATAATCAATCAAGGCAGGAACTGGGAGAACTTCTTGGCTGTTTTGAGGTGATGGGGGGGATGGTATAAGGCTGCTTGGGCTTAGCGACACATTTAGAAGACAAAAGACGCTGACAGAGAGGCGCGAAGGGATTTAAGGTGGGCCGGAATTACAAGTTTTTTCGTTGGCTCTGGTAATTCTAGTGTTAAATGATCAACGCGCAGTGCGACATGTAGAACATGCAGAAAGAGAGCAGCTGAGCCGTCCGCATCTCCTTAGCGTGCATTCAGCCCCCCCTTCACAACACTAGTGGCAGAGACACGAAGTTGCAGGTGCTTAGCGCGCTCCAAAAGGGGCGGGGGTTCAAGGACTGCTCTGTACAGGCTTTGAAATGATCGACACGCAGCACGGCAGGAAGAGCAGTAAGCAAGCAGGTGATTGGTCCGCATCTTAAAAGCGTGCATTCAGCTACCCCCTTCACAACGCGAGCAGAAGAGAATGAAGTGGCTGGCACATGGCGCACCCTGGGCTGGGGGTGGAGGGTTAGGGGGTAAAGCCCCCAGTACAGTATAATAAAAATTAAAACTAAAGTAAAATAAACTATAAACGTGAAGGCTAACTAAAACTAAATGAAAGATAACAGGTAAATTAATGGAAGGAATTAATAAGGATAAGATTGAGGAATACATGTCACACAGGAGTTTTACTGAACAGTCAGCATTAGTTCACAAGAAGAAAGACATGTTTTACCAGCATGCTAGAATTCTGTGAGAAGCAACAAAAGGATGTGATCAAAGTGGAGAATATGATATTTGTCTTAAGTGGTGTTCAGAAGGGGTCAGCGCTAGGGCTGCTGTGTTTTTAATTTATATAAATCATTTGGATAGGAATATAAGAAATAATCTGTTTATGTTCGCAGATCATATCAAGGTAGGTGGAGTGGCAGATAATCTAGAATCTGTTGAATCATTACAGAGGGATTAGGACTGAATATAGGCTTGGGCAAATTCATGGCAGATGAAATTAAATATCAGTAAATGTACAGTATTGCATGGAGGAAGTAAAAATGTTTGGTTTGAATAAACAATGGGAAGTCTGAAAATATAAAGTTCATCTTATGAGAAGGATTTAGTAGTTGTAATGGACTCCGCACTATCAACTTTCAGACATTGTTCAGAAGCCATTAAGAAGGCTAACAGAATAAGGTTATGTAGCATGATGTGTAGAGTATAAGGACAAGTAGGTTATGCTCAAGCTTTATAATGCATTGGTGAAACCCCATCTGGAATACTCTGTACAATTTTGGTCTCCAGGTTACAAGAAGGACAAAGCATTACTAGGAAAAGTCCAGAAAAGAGTGACAAGGCTGGTTCCAGGGCTACAGAGGATGAATTATGAAGAAAGATTTAAAGAGCTGAGCCTTTTCGGTTTAAGCAAAAGAAGATTAAGAGGAGACATGACTGAAGTGTTTAAAATTACTAAGGGAATCAATAGAGTAGATGAAGACTGTTATTTTAAAATTAGTTCATCAAGAACATAGGGACACCGTTGGAAACTTGTTAAGGGTAAATTTCGCACAAACATTAGGAAGTGTTTATTTACACAGAGAACTATAGATGGCATGGAATAAGCTACCAAACAATGTGGTAGACAGTAGGACTTTAATGATTTTAAGGATAATTAAGTGGCTAGAACTGGCAAGCTTTGTTCAGCTAAATGGCCTGTTCTTGCCTAGATTGATCTAATGTTGTAAAAGATCAGAAATAATAATAATAAAAAAATAAAACCTAATATAAAAAGGCAAAACTGTAATAACCTTGGTAAGCAGCAAGCTTTTTAATTTAATGTGTGCAGCAACAGGGATCCAATGTAGTTACTTGAAAAGAGGAGTGACATGCATTAGTCTCAACTAGTTTAATATGAGATGTGCTGATGCGTTTTTTAATACCTGCAGTGGGTTAGTAGGCATGTTGATACTTCTGCTAGTTAGGAGTTGCATTAGTCCAGACATGACAAGACCAATTCCTGGACCAGAAGTTGTGCAGCATGCTGTAGTACATATGGCCTGATCTTGCAAATGTTATACAGAGTGAATCTGCTTGAACAAGAGACAATTTGCAGATTGGTTAGTGAAGGATAGCTGGTCATCAATCACCCCAAGTTGTGTACTGATTTGGTAGGTGTTATGATTTGGTGAATCAAGCTTTACAGACATAGTGTGTTGTGTTGTGGAGATAGATGGTTGGGATAATAAGGACCTCTGTTTTTGCTGGAGGTGGTGTCACTTCATCCAAGTTGAGATACCTGTGAGACAAACTGAGATTTTAGCTGAGACCATGTTGTTCTCTGGAGGGAACAACAGGTACAGCTGAGTATTATTGACATAACATAGGAGGAGCTATGGGGCTGTTTGATTTGGTTTAATGAGGCTTTGAACTAGCAAAAGAGGAATGGACCTAGCATCAATCCTTCAGGCCCCTCTGTTCTTGCCTAATTCAATGTAAACATCTCTCTTCACTTCAGCACCTGCTACCACTTGGCCTTCGACTGGAGTATTAAAACTGACCACATGCCCCTCTCAATATAGCTGCCTTGACAGAGTTTTCTTTAGGGAGAAATGGCAAGAAACAGGGGTGGTCTTCTCTTCATGCTCAGACAGAGAGAGAGAGAGAGTTGGCAGGGGGAGGGTGACTCTTGGCTTTTACTGGTCCAACTTCTATTTGCATACCTCTAGACCAGTGGGTGCTGGCAACTCTCTTGGTTCATCCAGTCCTATTTCAGCCACAATCCAATTCCAAAGACCAAAACTTTATAACATACCAAAAATAATGAGTAATAGGATCAATTAGACACACTATTTTAATTAAATACTAAAGTATGCTGTATGTAAAATAATCAATGGCAAATACTAATCACAGGACAAAACAAAACTGTAAGTATGCTCAGAACTATTTGGCAATCAAAAAAAAAAGAACCAAACTGAAAATACTTACTACTGTCAAATACAGATCCTCACATCCCAGAAGTAGCTTGCCTCAGTTGCTCTTTCCTTTGTTTAACCTCTTCAAGAGCTTACAGGTGTCATGAATAGTCACATCTTTTCTTAATTCTGTGTGAAATTCATCAGGGACTTTGGCACATCTTCAAGAAACTGCAATCTCTTGGAGATTTTCTTAGAGAATAACTGCAATCTCCTGCTTCAAAACTGTCATTGATTCATTTATACTGTTAGTAACATTCAAAGTGTGCAATTGATAGAACTATTGGATTTAGCTTTTTTCCCTTGTCCCACCTTTACCTCAGAGAAAAAAACAACTCTCCTTGATTTTCCATTGCAGAAATAAGTAAAACTGCCTTTAAAATGAAAATTATGTGAAGCCTGATATTAAAATTACAATCTGTACTTTTATGAACAACAAATAAAAAAAATAAATACATTTCAGATCACAAAACTAATGTCTGAATAGACCTAGGGTATTTACGGTTGCCAAACTTGAGGGCAATGCAGCTTAGCCTGCATTGTAGCAGAGAAAGACTCCTCAATTACTTTCTGGAGGGCTGCAGGTTTTCTCTTTAACCAACTTCTTAATTCGAACTCATTTATTTATTACTAAAGCAGTTTAATCAACTAAATTCAATTTAGTCAACTAGCTTTTTATAAGTCAGAACCCTTAGTTGCCTATATTAGTTATAATTATAGTATGTTTTCTTAACTAGCTCTGTTATGTTAATAATGAGATGCAAATGAAAAGGGAACCACCAGCTTTCCAGCTTACGTTTAAAATTGTGTATATGAATCATAAAGTATCTATGTTAATAAAATATTTTGAAGTAAATGAGAAAGAAGGGAAGGACTAAGAGGTATAAATCTGTTCTGGATTACAAAACATATACATAATGTTTTCAGAAAATAAAAAATGTACAGTGTGATAAAGATTTGTTTTGGGAGAATGAAAGTCATGTAATTAAAATAAATGTTTCACTACCTGCTAGGCCTGACTTCTAGTTACGAAACTGGTTGGAACAAAAACTTGCAGACATGACCATAACTGAAGACCTCTGGAGGACCTTAGAAAGATTGTTTGCCCTCTTAAAGTAGTGGAGGTTAATAATCCAGACATTAATCTTAAAGATTGGTCTGTAATAGTTGAACATAAGCAACCAGGTAAGAGGTGCACATCGTCCAATAGTGAAGGCCCTTCTGAAACTGGATAGAGGCCTTGATAATATTTAGGTAGTAGGTAAGTAAGAGCAGGCCCAACGACTAATCCAAAAAAAACAAACTCCAGAAAGACAGTAGTAGTGATAGTTGGAGACTTAGTTATTAAGGGAATTGAGACTCATGTATACTCCAGGGAAAAATTCTTATACCATGTGCTTCCTTCCTGGTGCATAGGTTGTAGACCTCTCTGAATGAGTGGATAGTCAGTTAGAGCAGAGGTTTATCTTGGTTGTCATGGTGCACAGGTGGTACATGTCTCCAGACAGATGGATTGGCGCCTAGACAGAATGGATTTGAATACCATTTGTCAATATCCATGTTGGAATAAATGACATAAGTAGGGATAGACTGCCAGTTCTATGATTCAAATTTAAAGACTTAGGAAGAAGCTGAGAAGAAGAACTAAAAACCTAATTACCAGTTCTACCTTTGGGACAGATTGTTGTGGAGAAATATTCAGTATAAAATGAGCAGAGTCTTCAAAAAGGCAGTTAGAATTTAGACTTTAATGCGTAGCATAGGAAACAATTGCAGAACAAATAAAGCCGTCTCAGTTCAAGAAATGAGTCTGGTGATTTGGGCGCGGTTCATTATTCTGTTTCAGTTTTAATCACAAAACATCCCTATTTCGTATATATTTCTTATCATCCGCTTTACATGTTATCTTCATAATAATGACCTTGTGCTGTACCTGTTTTTATAGCAATTACCACACCTTGTAAACTCCTTTCCCCTAATAATCATCAATCTTATCATAACAATCATTAGGACTCAAAGGTGGTGCTTGTCACCTGGCCCAGAAATGATCATCATCTGATCATGTTTTACATTTCTTAAATTTTCACATTCCTAATCTTGATCTAATAAAAACTGGAGGCCTTTTAATTAATTAGTCCTCATCATTAAGTTGGAACCAGGGTGACCCACATATGAGAAACTGAACTGTTCAATTAATAATTGCTTGTTGCACCAGCATCAGCATAAAACTCAAATCATAAGCAGCTGTACTGGTCAGCGCAGCATGCAGCTTCACTGATAAGGGCTGAGCTGCTGGAGCTGAATGCAAATGGCTGTTTCGATGGTCAACTCTTAACTCCTGTACAGTAATCCCTCCTCGAAGGTGAAAATCCGCGAAGTAGAAACCATATGTTTTTATGGTTATTTTTATATATTTTAAGCCCTTATAAACTCTCCCACACTGTTAACATTATTAGAGCCCTCGAGACATGAAATAACCCTGTTTAGTCAAAAGTTTAAACTGTGTTCCATGACAAGACAGAGATGACAGTTCTTTCTCCCAATTAACAGAATGCAAACATATCTTCCTCTTCAAAGGAATGCGTCTCAGGAGCAGAGAATGTCAGAGAGAGCGAGAGAAAAGCAAACAATCACAAAATCAATATGTGCTGTTGGGCTTTTAAGTATGCACACTGCGATAAAGCGGTGCAAAGAAGGGAGCAATGTGAAGGTAGTCTTTTAGAATTTTTTACAGGGGCGTCTGTATCCTCTAGGCAAACAGCCCCTGTGTAAACAGCCCCTCTGCTCACACCCCCTCTGTCAGGCGCAGAGAATGTCAGAGAGAGTGAGAGAGACAGAGACAAGCAAACAATCAAGCACCGAGCGGGAAGCATATCGTATATCATTGAGGAGTTTTATTTAATACGTAATATATGCTCTGATTGGGTAGTTTCTAAGCCATCCGCCCTCCCCTTGTATGAAATCAACTGGGCAAACAAACTGAGGAAGCATGTGCCATAAATTAAAAGACCCATTGTCCAGAAATCCATGAACCAGCAAAAATCTGTGATATATATTTAGATATGCTTACGTTTAAAATCCGCGATGGTGTGAAGCCACGAAAGTCGAAGCGCGATATAGCGAGGGATCACTGTATAGCTCAATCTTAGCAAACACAATGTAGCTTGCTTTCAACTTGATCATCTAAAATATTCATAAGCCTTAAAATATAAAATTAAATACCAATTTAATATGTTTATATTTTTAAAGTGTTTATGTGCTACCATGCAAGTTTACTTAGTTTTCTTTAAGTTTAAGAGCCTTGAGTGTTTGCAGAAACTTGTTTGGTCTTTAGTCAACTAGAAGGCCCAGCAAAGACAGCATGTCCCAAAACAAAAGCTTGTTTACTTAGTTCCCTAAAAACACATCGTCCTTGGTCCATAGTAAACAAGGCAAATGAAAAGCAATAAGGCCACACTAAAAGCTGAAATAGTGGCCTGTAAAATAATAGTACCTGTTTAAGCCACTTAAAAAGATGTTAAGCAACTCCTTTTAATAGTCAATAGTTCTAAATCAAATAAGATATTTTGTTCTTTGATTTAAACCTCAACAAGATCAGTTCAACTTATATTGCAGAGATAATATGATTTAGTGTATGGCCGAAATGTGGGCAGATTGAAGAAGCATATGTTTATAGGACATTGGGGCACCTTTTGGTAAGAATGAGAACTGTACAACTGTGATGGGCTTCACTTGAATCAGAATGGCACCAATATATGGGTAGGTGTATGAGGAGGTTAGACAAGGATTGTTTAAACTAGATAATGGAATGGAAGGATTTTAGAACAGGCAAGGTTTATAACTTCACATTGAGGAAAGGACAGTGGTCTTATACAAATACAAAAGATAATTTTGAAATTTCATAGTAATAAGTCCCTATGTTTTGGATTGACAACAGCATAACTCATGTTTTAATACTTGCCAAAGACAAAACTGGATTAGGACTTTAAAATTAACAAATTTCAGCATTGAAAGCAGATATTTCTTTGCTCATTCTGTAGCAGCCACATTGTATTTTGAACGATTTTGCTTCTGTAATGTCATTTGTATGTCTTCTCACTTATTTTTTAATGTAGGAAGTATGTAACCACTCATATTAGTGAATTGTGATAACATACTTTTTTTTAAACATATTCTGTAACCCTAATTGGTGGTTTAATTGAGGTGTATTCTTTCAGATTTACAGATATTACAATTGTATTAGTGGTAAAATGCATTGCTTTAGTGAAGATATTGCTTCAAATTACAGTGTTCATGCGTTGGTTTATATTGGAGATTAGTCTATGGTTAAACTGGCTTTCATCATTGTAACAGTAGTGAACTCTAGGAAAAGATTTTACAGTTCACTAACATTATACAAATCAAACGTCTTTGAATGAAAAATTACATAATCAGTTTGAAGATATTTTAAATGTTTATTTATGCCAACATTCTTAGTATGTCTGTAAAACAAGTGAGTTGGTGAATTTTATTATTTCCCTACGTTTAAATTTATCACTGTGAGACAAATAAATAAAATGTAAACAATCCATGTGCATAGACACACAGTATGTCTAATATACTAAAAATTAAAAATATAATTCTAGAGTTATTTAAACAAAGATTTAAAACAATTGTTTGTGTAGTTAATCAATGTACCAGTAGTAGTTTTGTTTTGTTGTTTGAATATGTTAAACAAATATAACATTTTTTATTCTTTGTATAGGTTACTAGAAGCTTCAACCCATTATACAGAAGAAAACAAAATTAACAGTACCAGAACTTCACTAGCTTCTGAGAATGTTTCTTCAGAAAGAGGTACCTTCAAAATGTTTATTAATGTTATTTTAATTTTATGTTTGCTTTTTGTTTACTTTTGTTTCACCTCTGTGTCATTCTTCTTTACATAAGCACATTAACCAACATTAATACTAGAATTACCAAAGCCTTCAAAAAAACTTGTAAACCTGGCCTACCTTAAATCCCTTCGCACCTCTCCATCAGTATCTTTTGTCTTGTAAATGTGTCGATCAAGACAAGCAGCAAGCAGCCTACTATTCCATCCCCCTACCTCTGTAGAATGGGCATAGAGTTGTCACAGCTCAACCCTTGATTATCTTGGAGTCAGCTACATAGAGAGTTGTATTGGGAAATAATAGATTGTTATTTGGAACACATGCATTTCATGTATGTTCCATTTCTACAACATTTTATGTAAACACACATAAACATTTTTCATATTTTAGTAATAAATGACAAAATGTAGACATAAACTGTATAATGTGTGAAGCCTGATGTCCAAAGTTCAAATAAGCACTTTCACAAAAGGTACAAGGATGTTAATATTATACAATAAAAACATGCATTTGGTTTGCATCTGTAACACCCGGTGTAAATTTATAGTGCAATGAGATACCAAGAAGGCATGTTTCACCAGCATTTGTGTGTCAGCTTTTATCATTCCAGATCAGAGAATTTCCAGTTCCATTGTCTGAAAACACAACCCACATCTACAGTTATTCCCACTTTCAAATAAAAACTAACAGGTTCAGATCTTTGGGGGATTGGGGCTTTTTGGGGGTGTTGTATCGTGAAAAGAAAAAAAAGCTAACTTTTACAAGTGCTGTAAATTTACACCGGCTGTTACAGATGCAAATCAAATGCATGTTTTTATTTTATTGTAATATTAACAATAAGAGCAGCTCACTACTTGAAAACAGTAAATTTGTGAGGCAGTTGGGATCGAACCGGGGGACTCTTGATTACAAATCAGCAATTCTTATTGCTGCACCATGGAAGCTGTTGTGCCATCCTTGTACCTTTTGTGAAAGTGTTTATTTGATCTTTGGACTTCAGGCTCCATACATTATACAGTTTGTCTACATTTTGTCATTTATTATTAAAATATGAAAAACGTTTCTGTTTTAACAATGCCTTTACATAGATTGTTGTAGAAACATAACACACATGAAATGCATGTGTTCCAAATACTGATCTGTTATTTCCACTCTAAAACTCCAGCACTTCACTCCCAGATAATAAAGGCTTGAACTGGGAGAACTTTGTGCCTGTTCTGCAGCGGTGGGGGGGATGGGATAGCAGTCTGCTTGCTGCTTGTCTTGAGCAGCACATTTACAAGACAAAAGACGCTGATGGAGAGGTGCGAAGGGATTTATGGTGGGCCGGGTTTACAAGTTTTTTTGTAGGCTTTGGTAATTCTAGTGTTAAAAGTTTAAAAATAGATAATGCTTGAAAAAATAATCTTGTACTATCTATCAACTATCACTAATGTGATAAATACATTAAATTACAAATTTACTCTTTATTTTAACTGGAAAATATAAATATAAGTATTATCTAAAACATATATTTTCTTCTTTCGGCTGCCCCCATTAGAGGTTACCATAGAGCACAGGTGTCGAACTCCGGTCCTCGAGGGCCGCAGTGGCTGCATGTTTTTATTCTAACCATCTTCTTCATTAGTGAGCCATTTTTACTGCTAATTACCTTCTTTTGCCTTCATTTTAATTAACTTGACTCAAGCCCCTTAGTTGTCTCTTTTTCCTTAATTAGTAGCCAGACAATAATGAGACATCAAACAAGCCACCATATGACCAGCTCACCTGTGCCCATCACGTAATGTCCGAAAATAAAGAAAGGTGAAGGTCTCCGTAAGGTTGATCTGTCAGGTCACCAAAACATTTTAATGGTGTTCTTAGAAAAAACAGAAAAATCAACAGATTTGGAAATGTCTGCTGTGGCAGAATGAGAGCAGCAACAAGCCTTTGAATTAAATAAGGGGCTTAATTAACAGCCAGGATCAGCTTCTCATTAAGAGACTGTTTGGAGTGAAATTGGTTGGAGTTTGAAATCCCAGTTTAGCTGGTCATCTGTTGGCTCATTTCACATCTCATTTCTGTTTGACTGTCATTTAATGAAGAAATAAATCAATTCAGAGGACTGAATCTTTAAAAACAGGGCTATTGAAATGAAGGGAAAAGGAGTTAATTAGCAGTGAAAACTACTCACTGATTAGGAAAAGGTTTAGAATGAAAACCTGTAGGCACTGCGGCCCTCCAGGCCCAGAGTTTGACACCCCTGCCATAGGGGAACATCTTTTTCCTTATCTTCTGTTCTTTTATTTAAAGTAATTGTATGCCTTTTCCTGATATTGCCTTTTTTATGTTATGTTTACTAAGGCTTATAGCTCAAGATGGATTATATTTTTGTGTTTAGGCAACCCGAATAAAAATTTACCAATCCTGGGGTATCCTGTGTTAAATCTAACAGAGATCTTACAAAAGTAATGCTCAAAGAGATTATTTGATGTTAAGAATTTAGAGAACTGTATATGTTCAGCAGTATAAATATGTGAGAGAACATTGGAAACTGTAGAACTAATAAAGAAGGAAAAAGAAGATGAACTTAAGGTAATAGGGGAAGTACAGAAAGGATAGCAAAAGAACACATGAATGGAATTTCATAGCACAGTTAGAGGTTTAGAGCTTACATGTAATTAGTTTTGTTGATAATTTGGTTTCAAACAAAGTTTGACATACTGTACTTAAAAGTGGTGGAGGGTGATTTGAGCATCAGGAATTAAATTATTAATTTCCATCGATTAAGTAATATATTAAGACATGTTTTTGACAAGGCCAATAATTAGTGAGATTTTTGGTAAGGATTTCACTTTATTTTCCTTACATTTTCTCTGATGGTGTTTCTGATCACTAAAATTATAATTTGGTTAGCAGGAATGCACTTATTTTAAAAAATGTAATAATAACACTTTAGTAATAAACACAAAGATTACAGAATCACAAATACAGATTATGATAATTTTTATATGTTGTGGATAAAGGATTAGACACTGGAAAGTACAGTCAAACGTATAACAGAAGAACTTTTTTGATATTTTTACACACTTTTGCTTTTAGAGTTTCTCTTTATGTATTTTAGTGTCATGGCACAGTCACTCTGACTTGCTGTACTTGTATGCCTATAAGTAAGAGAAGGCTAAACTACTTGGCTACAACTTGAGGCTCTTATATTTCCAATGTAGTCAAAAATCTTGTAAACTCCACATGTTTACCCAAAAAAGTTATTCATGAGCTTTTACAGAGAATGGGTTTAATTTTGGAAAATAAATATTTGGATATTTACTACCTACTTACAGCAAAGTTTATCTTGGCACATATAGATAGATAGATAGATAGATAGATAGATACTTTATTAATCCCAAGGGGAAATTCACATAATCCAGCAGCAGTATACTGATACAAAGAAACAATATTAAATTAAATAGTAATAAAAATGAAAAAAATTTAAAATAAAATTAATGTTAGCATTTACTCCCGTAGGAATTGAAGAGTCGCATAGTGTGGGGGAGGAACGATCTCCTCAGTCTGTCAGTGGAGCAGGACAGTGACAAAAGTCTGTCACTGAAGCTACTCCTCTGGCTGGAGATGACACTGTTAAGTGAATGCAGTGGATTATTCATGATTGACAGGAGTATATAGAGTGTATATGTATATATATATATATATATATATATATATACAATTACATATATACATATATACATATACACATATATATATACACTAGCAGAATACCGCCATGAGGAGAAGTAGTGTGTTAAAGAAGTTATGAAAAGAAAAGCAAACATTTTAAAAATAACGTAAGATGATTGTTAATGTAATTGTTTTGTCATTGATATGAGTGTTGCTGGCATATATATATATATATATATATATATATATATATATATATACACACACACACATATATAAACATATATATACATATACATATATATACACATACTGTATATATACACACACATATATATATACATACTGTATATACAACATATACATATCTACATATATACTGTATATACACATATATATACAAATCTACATATATATATATCTACATATATATATATATTAGGGGTGGGACTCGATTAAAAAAATTAATCCAATTAATTAGAGGCTGTGTAAGAATTAATCTTGATTAATCGTATGTAATCGACACGTAAATTTGCCCCAAATCGCAAATGTTTTTTTTTTTTATTTAAAACGGTTTTAGTGGGCTTACAGAATCAAATAATAGACATGGACATGAATATTGTAAACTGAAGCTGTTTTAATTTCTGAAAAAAAGCCTTTAAACTGCATTTGAATTCAAAACAGAAACAAAAATATCATCCCTGGTTAAAATTGGGCAGACTTAAAAATAAAGTGGTAGTTTAAGTACTTTAAGTACATTTTCAGAATAGTATTGTCTTTAAATAATAATAACCAAAATTTCACCATAAAGTGCAGTTTTTCTTCTTAAAAAATAAGTCAGAAACATAAAAGGTAATTTGACCAGCTTACTCTTTAAACTCTGAGTAACATTAGCCAAAATTATTTTGTACATTAGGCTAAAACAGTGTGATCATTGAACATTTTGTAATTAGATGTATTTAGAATTACTAACGGTCACGGAAGTCCAATGATCCCCAGTAAGAGCCACAAAGTCCGCTTTCTGTAATGCATCTAATTTTGCTTGCTTTTCAGTGTGCACAAAACCATGCTTTTATCAAGGCTTCGCTCAGGAAGTCGAAATGATCAGTCGTAGGAACGCGCTTTATTCCGACTCTAACATTTTTGTAGCTGTGATGTGTGCATCAGTGTAATGGATGTACCAGGAAATCATGCATTGACAAAAGTTCCCGCTTGCTTGGAATTGAAAGTGTGATTAAATGCGTTATTTTTAACGCTTATGGAGTACATGCATCAAGCTTCTCAGCTGTGCTTGTGCTAAGAAAGGGAAAATTTTAAAAATAACGTAACATGATTCTGCTAACCTAATATTTTTCATACGTCCCAAACCAAGGAGATGAAGGTAAAATGAATCGGTAGCGCGTACATAGTCAGTACATCCCTCTCGAATCAACCTCAATGTCGGCGTTAGAGGCTTAAGACTCTACAATTGCCACAGCATTGTGGGTTGTATATCTATATATATATATATATATATATATATATATATATATATATATATATATATATATACCCGTATCGCAGTGGAGAAGTAGAAGTTATGAAAAGAAAAGGGAACATTTTAAAAATAACGTAACATGATTGTCAATATACAGTAATTGTTTTGTGAGTGTTATTGAATGTTGCTGTCATCAAGGATTTGATTATCATTATTTCTTTCAATCAGGCTCGTATTTGTAGGATGTGTTCAAGTTACATTCCGTGTTTGTCAATCGCTGTAAAGATAAGAGGTTTCATTCATCGATTAGTTCCTTACTGCATCAATAAACAGCTCGTCTTCCTTTTATCTGTGATGTGACAAACTGCATGCACGGGTTTTTTTTTTTTACACTGTCTTCCTTTAGCAGGACATTCACTTTTTCCACCGTGTGCTTTGTTTCCGCAGTAGCTGCACTTATGAATATGATTGTATGTATAAGACGCTTCATATTTTTTTGCTGCCTTCTCAATTGTGTAATTCGGTTTTTGTTCAGCACTCTTTGGAACTGTTGCTTTTGTCTGTGCACTGCCAGTTCACGGAGCCGCTTGGTGTTCTTGCATCGAAGGTTCCCAGCTGTACTGGTGCCATCTCGTAATGTCAGCTAAGACCCGCACTTAAAACTTTCTCTCGCAGTTTCAATGAGTTTGTGCCAAACACCACCCTGACCATCTCATCTTCCTCTGCATAAGCACAGTCCTTCACACGTGAATATTTACCAGCAGTGTTTGTATTGGATTGCCGCTGATGGACGGCCTTATATGGGCAGGCACTAAATTACAAACGCTAGTGGTAGCCTATGAACTTAATTTAATATAAACTTACGGTTCACGCCGTGCTTTGTTTCCGCAGTAGCTGTACTTATGAATATGCTTGTATGCATCATTTGCTTCATAATGTTTTTCTGCCTTCTCAATTGTGAAATGGCGTTTTGTGCTGATCGCTGTTTGGAGTTCTTCCTTGTGCTCTACGCACTTACGTAGGAGGCGTGATGATGTCACACGAAACTCCGCCCCCCGCGCCATCTCCAACTCAAGACTCCATTACATTATATGGGGAAAAATAGCTTCCAGTTATGACCCTTATGCGTAGAATTTCGAAATGAAACCTGCCCAACTTTTGTAAGTAAGCTGTAAGGAATAAGCCTGCCAAATTTCAGCCTTCTACCTACACGGGAAGTTGGAGAATTAGTGATGAGTCAGTGAGTGAGTGAGTGAGGGCTTTGCCTTTTATTAGTATAGATATACACACTATCTTTATGGTACCAAAGTGAAAGCATAGCAAATAGCACAATGTCTGCTTTTGTCACATGGTAAGACAACAGAGGGGAATTACAGGAGAAACTGCATGTAGTTTTTAACAAATAAGAAAAGCATGGGTATGCATGACATGATATACACAGATCCCGGAAAAACAGCTTGTTTTGTAAAGCATTTATAAAACTGGGAGATGAAGAAGGCTGTTTAGAAAATAATTTAAAATGAACATTTGTGAATTAATAATTTATTAATTTGTGCTCTATAGTTATGATATCCCCATATATTTTTAAGGTGTGCGTTCGTCATGCTGCAAAGAAGACACAGTAGAGTATAGCAACTGAGTACATCCCAATTTTATAGGGCATATCCATATCTGATAAGGGTAGTAAGCAAGTCTCCTCAGAATAAGGAGGTTTACATGAAGAGCTAATTCTGGTCTTAAGAATTCTCAAAGAGATAGTTAAATTGGGATAACAAATCATGTACACAATTCTGCTATGTAATGGAGCACTGCCATACAGATTACAGCATCAACTCCATATGTCTAACCTCTAATCGTTAGACTTCTAAATTATGCCAACTGCCAAATTATTTTGCAAGAGGTTCATGACTTGTCTTTTGAAGTACGAAAAATATCTGGATTATGTAAAGTATTCACCTGCTATGGCATTTGTGCGTATGAAAATATCTCTGGAAATTGTATTTACTTATTGAGTCGGTCCGCAGTTTTAGAGCTTTGGGCACATTTTCACTCTAAAGTTTTTTTGTTTTTTTTTATTAATTTTATTGCAATCCATACAAAGCAATCAAGTTTTTACAAAAAGAAAAATTGAGTTAAGAACAGATCGATCCCCACCCCTGAGAGAGAGAGCAAGCCAAACAACGTGAAATTTAAGGCTTGTAAACATACCTAAAGTAATAAATTCTCTGTGCTTTATGAGCTTATTTTAAAATATTACTGATTAGATCCTGCCATGTTTTGAAAAAAGTCTGTACGGATCCTCTGAGTATTTGATTTTTTCCAATTTCAAATAGTATAACATATAGGTTTCCAACTGACTTAAAAGAGGAGAGTTTGGGTTCTTCCAGTTTATCAGAATAAGTCTGTGTGCCAAAAGTGTAGTGAATGCAATCACCATTTGTTTGTCTTTCTCCACTTTAAGCCCCTCTGGAAGAACCCCAAACACAGCTCTTAATGGGTTAGGAGGGATTGTGAGTCCAAGGCTGTCTGAAGGTAATTAAAATTTTTGTCCAGAATAATGTTAATTTGGTGCAGGCCCAGAACATGTGACCCAGTGAGGCTGGGACTTGGTTGCAAGGTTGGATCATGCCCTGGGAACATTTTGAGAGTTTTAGTCGAGACAGATGTGCTCGATATATAATTTTGAGTTGTATAATTGTATGCTTTGCATATGGAGCTCGAGTGAATTCTCTGCATTGCTACTTTCCACTCCTTTTCTGATATATTAATTGAGAGATCTTTTTCCCAGTGTCCTCTTGGATCTTTGAAAGGGAGGGATTGTAAAATGATTTTATATATTGTAGAGATGGAGTCTAAATCCTTGAGATTGAGCAATATTTTTCCAGCATGGATGAGGGTGCAAGATGAGGAAAATCTGGAAGGTTCTGTTTAACAAAGTTCCTGATTTGAAGATAGTGAAAGAAATGTGTAGCTGGAATGTTAAATTTGGAATGTAATTGTTCATAGGATGCAAAGACGTTGTCTATATAAAGATCTCTAAGCAAGTTAATTCCAAATTTTTCCAGATATTAAAAACTGCATATGTTTGTGAAGGTTGAAAGAGGTGGTTCTCTTGCAGAGGTGCCACAGATAGAAGCTTCTCCGTCTTAAAATGCTTTCTACATTGGTTCCAGATTCTAAGTGAGTGGAGCACAATTGGGTTATTTGTATATTGCCATAACGTGTTTATTGGAGCACAGAGCAAGGAATACAAAAAGTACTGCAGGATTTTACTTCTATTGCGGTCCAAGCCTGTGTATGTTCTTCAATTTGTGTCCAGGTTCTTATCGCCTGTATATTTGCTGCCCAGTAATAAAACTGGAAGTTAGGTAGAGCCATGCCGCCTTCTGCCTTTTGTCTTTGTAGGGTCGCTCTTTTGATGCGTGGATGTTTTGAATTCCAAATAAATGAGGTTATTGTTGAATCTAATTGCTTAAAGAATGATTTATTAATGTATATTGGAATGTTTTGAAATAAAAAAAGGAGCTTAGGAAGAATATTCATCTTAACAGTGTTAATTCTTCCAGCTAGTGTGAGATGAAGGGTTGACCATCTATGCAAGTCTTGTTTAATTTTTTCCATGCAGACGGCAAAATTTTGTTCATATAGAGCTTTATGTTTACTTGTGATGTTTACCCTAGGTATTTAAACTGTTCTGCAATGATAAAAGGTAGGGTATCTAATCTAATATTATATGCTTGAGAATTCACTGGAAAGAGTACACTTTTATTCAGATTAATTCTGAGACCAGAGATCTTTTGAAATTCTGTGAGTGCTGCTAAGACTGCAGGCACAGAATTTTCTGGGTCCGATATATACAGTACCATATCATCTGCATATAATGAGATTTTCTGTTCCAGTCCTTCTCTGTTAATCCCCTTTATCTGATCAGTATTTCGACAATGTATTGCCAGTGGTTTAATGGCAATCACAAAAATCAGCGGTGACAAGGGGCATCCTTGTCTAGTACCACGTTCTAGTTTAAAGTAGTCTGAGAAAATGTTGTTGATGCAAACTGAAGCTTCTGGGTTAGTATACAGTAATTTAATCCATGCACAAATGTTCGGGCCAAACCCAAACTTCTCCAATCTAGTAAGAAGGTATTTCCATTCAATCATGTCGAATACTTTTTCTGCATCCAATTATAATAATATTTCTGGGGTGTTTGATTTAGTTGGTGAGTATATTACATTAAACAGGCGTCGAAGATTTGAAGATAAGTGTCGGCCCCTAATAAATCCAGTTTGGTCTTGTGATTTTACCGAGGGGAGCACCTTCTCCATCCTTCTAGCTATGATTTTAGAGAGTATTTTACCATTGTTATTCAGAAGTTAAATTGGTCTGTATGATGCACATTGTAATAAGTCCTTATTTTGTTTTGAAAAAAAACGGTGATTAGTGCTTGGTGAAAGGTTAGAGGAAGAGATTGGTTATCTCTGGCTTCTGTAAATGTTGCTTATAGGAGGGGCGCTAGCTGAGTGGAGAATTTCTTGTAAATATATTATAGATTAGTTGTTCAGTTTCTTTAGTTGTCAAGAGGTTTAATTCTGAATGTAGAGCCTGCCTTCTCCTATGTAGAGTCTCGCTTGGTAGTCTGGCGTGTTCTTCATCTATTTTAGTCATTTCGCTTTTAATCTCTGCTACTTTCTTGGCTTCGGATTTATTTCTGTGGGAAAGATATGATATAATCTGTCCTCTTAAGAAGGCCTTGAGAGTTTCCCAGAGTATTCCTGCTGAGATCTCGGGGGATCTATAGGTGCCGGTCATAAAATTAGAATATCATGACAAAGTTAATTTATCTCAGTAATTCCATTCAAAAAGTGAAACTTGTATATTAGATTCATTTATTACACACAGACTGATGTATTTCAAATGTTTATTTCTTTTAATTTTGATGATTATAACTGACAACTAATGAAAGTCCCAAATTCAGTATCTCGGAAAATTAGAATCAAAATTAAGACCAATGCAAAAAAGGATTTTTAGAAATGTTGGCCAACTGAAAGGTATGAACATGAAAAGTATGAGCATGTACAGCACTCAATATTTAGTTGGGGCTCCTTTGGCCTGGATTACTGCAGCAATGCGGCGTGGCATGTAGTCGATTAGTCTGTGGCACTGCTCAGGTGTTAAGAGAGCCCATGTTGCTCTGATAGTGGCCTTCAGCTCTTCTGAATTGTTGGGTCTGGTGTATTGCATCTTTCTCTTCACAATACCCCATAGATTTTCTATGGGGTTAAGGTCAGGCGAGTTTGCTGGCCAATCAAGTACAGGGATATCATGGTACTTAAACCAGGTACTGGTAGTTTTGGCATTTTGTGTAGGTGCCAGGTCCTATTGGAAAATGAAATCTGCATCTCCATAAAGTTCATCAGCAGCAGGAAGCATGAAGTGCTCTAAAACTTCCTGGTAGACGGCTGCGTTGACCTTGGACCTCAGAAAACACAATGGACCAACACCAGCAGATGACATGGCACCCCAAACCATCACTAACTGTGGAAACTTTACACTGGACTTCAAGCAACGTAGATTCTGTGCCTCTCCTCTCTTCCTCCAGACTCTGGGTCCTTGATTTCCAAAGAAAATGCTAAATTTACTTTCATCAGAGAACATAACTTTGGACCACACAGCAGCAGTCCAGTTGAGATGCTTCTGACGCTGTCTCTTGTTCAAGAGTGGCTTGACACAAGGAATGCTACAGCTGAAACCCATGTCTTGCATACGTCTGTGCGTGGTGGTTCTTGAAGCACTGACTCCAGCTGCAGTCCACTCTTTGTGAATCTCCCCCACAGTTTTGAATGGGTTTTGTTTCACTATCCTCTCCAGGGTGTGGTTCTCCCTATTGCTTGTACACTTTTTTCTACCACATCTTGTCCTTCCCTTCACCTCTCTATTAATGTGCTTGGACACAGAGCTCTGTGAACAGCCAGCCTCTTTAGCAATGACCTTTTGTGTCTTGCCCTCCTTGTGCAAGGTGTCAATGGTAGTCTTTTGGACAACTGTCAAGTCAGCAGTCTTCCCCATGATTGTGTAGCCTACAGAACTAGACTGAGAGACAATTTAAAGGCTTTTGCAGGTGTTTTGAGTTAATTAGCTGATTAGAGTGTGGCACCAGGTGTCTTCAATATTGAACCTTTTCACAATATTCTAATTTTCCGAGATACTGAATTTGGGACTTTCATTAGTTGTCAGTTATAATCATCAAAATTAAACGAAATAAAAATTTGAAATACATTAGTCTGTGTGTAATAAATGAATCTAATATACAAGTTTCACTTTTTGAATGGAATTACTGAGATAAATCAACTTTGTCATGATATTCTAATTTTATGACCGGCACCTGTATTTGTCTCTAGAAAGAATTTGATTTGTTTGGATATAAATTCCGTACAATTCTTGTCAGCTAATAGAAGCGTGTTGAGGCGCCATCTGCGGGGTCATTTTCACTCTAAAGTTAATGGACACATTTTTTTTTCTGAAGTTGCCCTCACTGGTGTCCCTTTGTCTTGCTATTCTAGTTTCTCCTTGAACCCTTTTACAGGTTACACGTGTACAGTGATCCCTCGCTATATCGCGATTCGACTTTCGCGGCTTCATTCCATTGCGAATTTTAAATGTAAGCATATCTAAATATATATCACAGATTTTTTTCGCGGATTTCTGCGGACAATGGGTCTTTTAATTTAAGGTACATGCTTCCTCAGTTTGTCTGCCCAGTTGATTTCATACAAGGGGCGCTATTGACAGATGGCTGAGAAGCTACCCAATCAGAGCACATATTACGTATTAAATAAAACTCCTCAATGATATACGATATGCTTCCCGCGCGGTGCTTCACACACTTCAAAGCCCTAACAGCCCGTATTGATTTTTGATTGTTTGCTTTTCTCTGTCTCTCTCACTCTCTTTGACATTCTCTGCTCCTGACAGAGGTTGTGTGAGCAGAGGGGCTGTTTGCACAGAGGCTGTTTGCTTAGAAAATACGGACGCCCCTGTAAAAAATGCTGAAAGACTACCTTCACATTGATCACTTCGTTGGGGTCACTTTATCGCGGTGCTTCCTATACTTAAAAGCCCAACAGCCCTATTGATTTTTGATTGTTTACTTTTCTCTCTCTCTCTGACATTCTTTGCTCTCCTTTGAAGAGGAAGATATGTTTGCTTTCTTTTAATTGTGAGAAATAACTGTCATCTCTGTCTTGTCATGGAGCACAGTTTAAACTTTTGACTAAAAGGTGTTATTTCATGTCTAGAGGGCTCTAATAATGTTAAAAAATTTATTTAGAAGGTCATAAACAGGTTTTCTATGCTCTAACTGCAAATATATTAGATTTATAAATAAAGAATCCTACTTCGTGGAAATTAATTTCTGTCTGGAGTGGATTAACCGCGATAAACAAGGGTTTATTGTATAACTGTGTGGAGAATATTTATGAACAGTGTGGGAGAGTTTTTTAATCACTTAAAATATATGAAAATAACCATACAAACATATGGTTTCTACTTCGCGGATTTTCACCTATTACGGGGGGTTCTGGAACGCAACCCCCACGATCGAGGAGGGATTACTGTATATTTCTTTGCATAACCCGTTTCAACATTTTGTTGTGTTTAAAGTGGGTTGTTTTTTATGTTTTTGCTTTTCATTGTATTGCTATTGTAATGAGTTTCCTTTTCTTTGGATGTGAGTTGTTGCCTGTAGCCCATCTTTCTAACTTTTAATGGAAGTCTGGGAAAACAAATAATTAGAGTTTTATTTCTGTATTTGAAGGCTGATTTGGCTGTATAAATTTGGCAACATGATTTGCCTCAGTGTTGTCATGAGAATCTTACTAGACTGTAGTTGAGGCTAGTGGAGCTACAAGTAATGTAGCATTTGCTGCAAGTCAGGTTTTCCCCAAATGTTCCATTGTTTTGCTTGGTGTCTCTTACTTATTGTTTATTCTCATGTAGTTTATTTTCTGTCAAGTTCATAATATGATGCTCTTTTTTTTGTTACCCCCCTGTAAAGGCATCTGTATGACATGGTCTGTCTGGGGCGAGGGGAGAGGAAGGTAGTACCAGGCTGCTTTACTTTTTTCTCAATGTAGACAGGTGGTGTGGTGTATAGTGAGAGTGCATTAGCTATTTATTTTATTTTTTTTGTTTTGAGTAAAGGGTGGGTCTTTCTCAACTGCTATAAATGGCATTATCCAGATATTCCATTGTTGGTGTTATTACGCAGGCTGGCTTGTCTAGGATGGAGCTGGCCAGATAGTGGGTTTTGTCAAAACAATTCCATATGTCTCTTTTCATACTTACAGTAACCTATGAGAGGTTGGGTTGTGGGTGAGTGGCCCTGTGATTTTACATGTGTGGTTTCTGCAGCTGCGTAGGATACCACAGAATATGCTTGACCCTTACTCTTATCTTTCCATTGTGCCCTTTTTCCTTTAATTCTATAATACAATATGGATGACCTGAATATGGTTGTATGGAACATCAGAGGTCTCAACTCAAATGTCAAAAAAGCCAGTATCCTAGATTGTTTATGTTGGAAAAAAGTTGATATACTGTATTTGTTTTGCAAGAAACCAAGCAACTGGATAAAGATTTGGAGATAAACATTATTATGTGGCAAGCTCTGCTTCTAGACCCAAATGTAAATGTGGAATGCTTATTCTTGTTTGTTACTCTATCCATTTTAAAATCCTTGTCACAGTTTCTGATTTTTTTTGGCTAATTGAATCAGGAGGCAAAGAAAAATTTGCCTTCTGTTCAGCCTAAACCCACCTACTTACCTCTTTATCTTCTTAGCCAAATAGCTTGTAAAACTTACAGAGTTTGAAATAATTATTTGCATAAAGACAAACTTTTCCATTAATCCACTGCTAGATAAGATGCATATTCCTGCCTGACAACATATCCAACATATATCTCTTTGCACTCTGCAAGTTGGCTGCTGATTTCAATATAATTGACTTAAATATAATTGATTTAAATCAAATAATTGATTCTTTCAAGTTAGTGAATCCCCCATCCAAAGAATACCCTTTTTTTCTCCTCACTCAAAATCTCAGTCCAAACTGGACTATATTTTTATCTCTCATTTGCCTGTTCTGTTTGTTTGTAATTTCCTCTTTCATGTCCACATCTCTCTCCGATTAAAAATGCACTATTTTTTATTTATTTATTTATTTTTCCTGTTTTTACCCTTCCTTCATGTGTGCACCAAACCTTGGCATTTTGATTCTTGATTAGTACAAAATTCTCATTTCATACAGGACCTGATTTCTAAATGGGTGGATTTTATATCATCTAACACTGGTTCTGTTGATGATCCAACCTTTGTTTGATTAAACATCAGGGGTGGTATTCACAACTGCACAATACATTTTGCAAGTAGTTTGACTCAATGAAGACATTTTAAGAAAGCTGAACTGGAATCTAACCTCACATCTTCTTATAAGAAGCTGTTGTTTCTAAGTTCTCTCAAAATGGACCAAGTAAACTTCCTCCTCTTCCAGTGTGCTGAATTTATGATAGACCACACTAGGGCCTATCATTATGCGTCCACTGCCAAACTGAGCAAGTTACTGGTACTAAGGCTCTGATGATGTGACGACTCCTCCTTTTCTTCTTCAATTACATCAATTAAAAAGAAATTGGGCATCTTAATTGGAGACCTGGTTAAGATTAATAAATATTTTATCAAGTTTTACTCTTCAATTTTAACAAGTAATTCTAGCTGACATAAATTTCTTTTTAATCAAATTTACTGTTCCTAGAATATCAGAGGATGAGGTAACCATTTTAGATGACCAATTGCTCTATCCAAAAAGGATTATCTGGATTGCATGAGTCATGAGAAAGCCCCAGGTCCAGATGGGTTGGCACCTGACTTTCATTGGCTTTCTCAGACCTAATTTTTCAAATGTTGAACTCAGCAAATTCCATGTTCAGATTGTCCCTATCTCTTAATCAGGCCTGGATCACATTGCTCCTGAAATTAGGGAAATATCCCTCTAACTGTTCTAGTTACCAACCTCTTTCCTTTATAAATTTAGATGTCAAATTGGTACTTGTACTTATTCGTCATCAATTAAGTGTCACCAAAAATTAATACATCCTGATCATTTAGACTGATTTTATCAAGTCTTATCAGGCTTCTAACAATATGTGTCACCTTTTACAGTGTAAAGAAAGAAAGTAAGAAAAAAACAAGTCCTTGAAGTTAGCCAAGCTTTTAAGTAAAATCATGTTTTAATCTTGGTTCTTGTAAAATTAAATAACAAATCAAGTTATGAAAACTCACATTTTAACTATATCTAAACCAATTTTGTATATTAGGCTTTTAAACTAAAAAAAGATTGAAATCAATTACAAAAATGTATTAGGGTTAGACACTTTAACATTAAGTTCTGTATTGCTACTGCAATACATAATTTTTCTAAACCAGGATATACATAAGGCATTGAAAAAAGTAAATTATCATGGTACACCTTTATTAATTTTAAGTGCATGTGTAAAATCTTAGAAAGCTACCTTTTTAAAATCACAAGTCACAAATATCAAAACTACAGTCAGGTAAAGTATTAAGTTCATGTGCTTTCTTACCTTCTTATAAGTGCCCCTTCTTTTTGTATACAACCAACAAAGGTCAATTACAATATATTAACATTTACAGATGGCCCCGATAAACCTACTTAAACAATTAAAACATGAAAAGAATTTTTTTTAAAGCTGTAAATAAAAGGTCTTACAACAAGAAATGTATCCTCTATAAACAGGAAATTCTTTACTGCAGTGACTTTGTCAGCATATTTGATCTGAACTAATATGAGTTCAAGTGATAAAAATAGTTTCATGCAGGTACATTAAAATTTTTTTTCAGTTTGCCATCCATTACCAACTGCTGACAATTGTATATATGGTGGCTGATTAAACTAAATGTGCTACTTAAATAACACTTCGTGTAACAGGCTTAAATGCAAGTGAAACACACTGTCTTTCAAGTGGCTAACTGAAGTTAAAATATTGTAATACTCTGGTCTCCTCTTCAATTAATTTTTTCACCTACTTGTAAAATTTGTGCTAGGGTGTCACACTGCAGGTTTCTGTTTCAGCCACTTTCTTATTAGTAACTACAATAGCTACTGATACTAATGGCACCTATTTATTTTGCTTTAATTTTAGTTTACCTGTGTTTTAAAATTCCAAACCATTTGTTGTTCATTGAAAAAAAATGGTTTGACAAATGTTGATCTGTTCTGGTCAGCTAAATATTTTGATGGTATTTTCTGAAAAAAAGAAACAAGTAGAGGTTTTGAATCTTAAAGAGTGAGTCATTGACATTTGAGGCCAAATATGTACTTTGCATCTTTACAGTATCTTCTCCTGGGTGTGACGTTAAACTGCATCCGACTCTGCAAGCAGTCCTCCAACTTTCAGGGAAAACCTGGGGGTTGGTGGCAGAACTGTCATATCTATGTATGTGGTGTGGTACAGGACCGGCCGTTCATCCCGGCCAGTACCCCCAGGCTGCCAGATGGAGCCCTCCTTGCAGCATAGAGGTGCCCTGAATGCCAGCAGGGAATTATGGACAATGGACTTTTAATGCACAGCCCTGCTGGATAACATGGGGGCCGACAGGAGTCGCTACAGGGAGGCCCAGAGACTATTTGCCATACACCTAGGAAGTACGTCATCGTCACTTGGACAATGGGAACAATGTGCTTCCTGGGTGAAGAAAAAAAAAGGATTTTTATCTGACCCGGAAGTGTTCCAGGTCACATGGTCAGAGAGGGTGAAACGCTTCCAGGTCAAGGACTATAAAGTACTGTGGGAAATCCCTGACGGACAAGCTGAGTTGGGAGGCAGGGTGACTAAGCGTCTGGGAGTTTGGAAGATTGGATTATTGTATTGTATTTTTTATTGAGTATGTAGAGTGCTTTGTGCACATTATTATTATAATAAATAATAATTGGTCTTTTTATCTGGTGTCTGACGTGTGGTCTGAAGGTATAAGGGTGCAAGAAAGCCCTAATCTGTCACAATTGGCGTAGTCTCGGCAGGATTCTCTGGCTGTCAGTTTGGCAGAGGACCTGAATTTAAAAATTTTATTTTGGACGGGATACCCCAAGAAGACAGCGTCAAGACACGCAGAAAAATCGCCAAAAAACCCTATTTTCAAGTCCATAATGGGGAAGAAGAAGACAAAGCAGAGCGCCAGCAATAGCTGAGGTCTAGCGCTCGACATTGCCTGCGCTCAAGACGAGCCATGGAGCGGCTTCGCGTTTCGGGAGATATTTCCGGAGGAGGACATCTCCAACGAGGTATGTGCCAGGAATGTGCTTGACAATCTTTTTAAATTAACACATGATGTCCCATGTACATACCTCCCAGATGTCCATCCGATGTCTCTGCGGGAGGCAGAAGACAAACCCGAAGGCGATGGCACGCTCTCGTTCAGGTAAACGAGTAACCCGAAGGACTTCAGCATTACGGGTGCCGGCAAGGGACACGGGACGTACCACGAGGGATTCCAGGAAGGTGACGTTCCATGTTCAGCTGTTTGTGGCTTCGCCCAAGAAAAGACGGACTTGGTTTTTCCGAAGAGGAATGGGGAGGCAAGCAAAGCACCTTTCTCCCTACAAAAAGGTAAGGAGGTCCGGGAAATGACTGATCGGTCCGTCGATAAATTGATACAGACGGATCGCAGTCAGCCAAAAGCGGCACCGTGGTCCTCCATAAAGTACTTCAAGTCCCAGGCTCCCTTACGAAACCCGTCAGAGCACGTGCCAGGAGCAGACGTGTTCATTGGCTCCTGGCCGACAGGTAAGAAGAATAAGGAAGTGAACCTGCCTTCGGCCGAATTAACTGATGATATTGACGTGCGGGAACTCGAAACATTAATAAAGCCCGTACAGAGTATTTTGCAGACATTGGAGGCGATTAAGAAGATCGTTGGGGAGATGGGAGCAGCGGCTGAAGCACCTTTAAGGAAAGTGAGTGAGTACCTGCGGCGGATCAGTCGGGAGCATCCCGTATTATATGATTTGGCAGTACAGGCAGGTAATGCCGGTACCGTATATAATGTAATAGGGAGGCAGTGTGATCCGGGCCCGCTTTTAATAAATAGCGGGTGCCAAGTGGATGCGTGCCCTACAAGAGAGGCCGGAACATTTACAGAGTGGCCGGGGGAAGGGACGGTCGAGCTGGAGCAGGTGGATGGTGCTGTCTCTCGGAGCGATTTGGTCCTAAAGACCCCGACCCGTGTTACTTTAAAGTCAAAGGGCGTGCAGACAGTGAAAGGGCTCTCTTTCTCTAATAGAGAGACCCAAACTGTGGACAAGCCCCAGATTAAACAGGAGATCCCAAGAATAAAGAGGGGGTCACCTGACAAAGTTGAGCAGCGAGCTGAAACTATAGAGGCGGCTGTGGAACCCTCCTCAGTGAGAAAAGGGGCAGAGACTGATTTCCCCGAGTGTTTTCAGCGTCGCAGAGGGAGAATTCCGGGAGGACAGAGACAGTGTTATGGATGCCGACGGCCAAGAAACATTTGGCACAACAGTCCTTGGAGAACGAGGGATAAAGTGGATCACAGTTATGAAATCCCCCCTAGGTTCTCCAGGGACTACTTCAGAAAGCACAGCCAAGGTCCGACCAGAAGTCCTTCCTGGAGGAAGATGACCCTCGCGGGGCTGGACGCTCTAAACCATGTTTTTGTGGGGGTGGGGGCATGGGGGTGGGGAGTATTGTGGTACAGGGCCGGCCGTTTATCCCGGCCAGTACCCCCAGGCCGCCAGATGGAGCCCTCCTTGCAACATAGAGGTGCTCCGAATGCCAGCAGGGAATTATGGGCAATGGACTTTTAATGCACAGCCTTGCTGGATACCATGGGGGCCGACAGGAGTCGCTGCAGGGAGGCCCAGAGACTATTTGCCATACACCCAGGAAGTACGTTATAGTCACATGGACAATGGGAACGATGTGCTTCCTGGGTGAAGTAAAAAAAAGTATTTTTTATCTGACCCGGAAGTGTTCCAGGTCACATGGTCAGAGAGGGTGAAACGCTTCCGGGTCAAGGACTATAAAGGACTGTGGGAAATCCCAGACGGACGAGCTGAGTTGGGAGACAGGGTGACTAAGCGTCTGGGAGTTTAGAGGATTGGATTATTGTATTGTATTGTTTATTGAGTATTTGGGAGTGGAGAGTGCTTTGTGCACATTATTATTATAATCTATACTAATAAAAGGCAAAGCCCTCACTCACTCACTCACTCACTCATCACTAATTCTCCAACTTCCCGTGTAGGTAGAAGGCTGAAATTTGGCAGGCTCATTCCTTACAGCTTACTTACAAAAGTTGGGCAGGTTTCATTTCGAAATTCTACGCCTAATGGTCATAACTGGAAGGTATTTTTCTCCATTAACTGTAATGGAGTTGAGCTGGCAATGACGTGGGGGGGCGGAGTTTCATGTGACATCATCACGCCTCTCACGTAATCACGTGAACTGACTGTCAACGCAGTGCGTAGAAAACCAGGAAGACCACCAAAAAAGCCCTTAAGAAAACATGCATTATATAATTGAGAAGGCAGCGAAACAATAAGAAGCGAGCGAGTGACATATACTACCATATTCATGACTACTGCTATCTCGGAAAGAAAGCAAGGTGTAAACCTAAACTTTAAATTAAGTTCATAGACAGGCTACTGCTGGCGTTTCACATGCCCACAGGTAATGCGGGATACAAGTTTAATAAGAGGACGCAGGATATAAACGAGAGTTTTGATCACTTTATAACTAAGTTAAAATTGTAGGTGAAGGGGTGTGCTTATGCAAATTCCGAGAGACTGTGTTTGTGGGGATTGACAGTTAAGGCGGGTGGGGAGTCACGTCATCATCTCCCCTCCCATTCATCTCATTTGGCTCTGAGCTGAGCTCTGCAGCTAACGCCGTCTTCCGAAGCAACTTCGTCAGACTGCCACCAAATACTCACAGAAAAATCCACAAGTTAATACACACGCTGTCTCTATAGAGTTTCTCCACACTGAATCCTCCAGGCACTACTTACAAAAGGTTACATTGACAATCGTGTTACGTTATTTTTAAAATCTTTCCTTTTCTTAGCACAAGCACAGCTGAGAAGCTTCGATGCATGTGCTCCATAACGCGTTAAAAATAATGCATTTAATCACACTTTGCATTACAAGCAAGGGAGTTTTGTCAATGCATGATTTCCTGGTACACCATTACTTTGATCAGCGCATCCCGATTCATTTTACCCTCGCACCACCTTAGTTTGAGAAGAAGTATGAAAAAATATGAGGTTAACACAGAAAAACATCACCAATTCAAGCTTTATGAATAATCGATTCGCCATCAATAATTGTTTTGGTAAAGCCATCCTCCTTCCATTTTATAATTTTTCCGCCACTAGCCGTGATTAAATGAACGGTAAATAAAGTAAGAGCAAAGCGAGGGTGACTTATTTAGGCAGGCATATATATGACAGCAACACTCATGACAATGTCAATCATGTTACGTTATTATTAAAATGTTTCCTTTTCTTTTTCATTACTTCTTTAACACACTACTTCTCCGCTGCGAGGGGCGGGTATTTTGATATATATATATATATATATACATATATATCATATAATATATGAATGACCTCCAAAGAGCTGAGACTTTTGATATCATGAACGTGTCTGCAAAACTGTGGTCTCCTGCCCTGCAAAAGTCGAGCAGCCAGCGCGCGTGCATAGCTGTGCCGGCCTTTGAGACGCTGACTGCGCTTCTGCCTTAAGTCAAAGTGAGCACTTTTAATTTTTTTCATCCTCCCCCTGCGCTATAGCCCAGACAAGTGCAAACACGGGACCCCTTTTCTACACCACGGCAAAATAATATTAAGGCGATTCACACTTTCTTTTGCACGATACGATTATGAGGTTCTCACCCGGATTATGAAGACACGCACAGTAGAGGACTGACAGTGCCATCACAGCCGATTAATGGCGGGACGTCTCACCAGTCTACACAAGACCCACGCGACTGTCCCAAAAGGCGATCATAGCGTCAGCGAACACATCTCTCTATACTATATAAAAGAAAAGGCAACTTTCCTTTCTTTACAACTTTTTCCTTTTATCCCAAACCAAAGCCTTTCTCGCTTAACACTGCAGAGGACACAAAACTAATTTTCTTTAAATGCCGGTAAGGCACATTACCAGAGGCACAAATTTGAAGCGTTCACATAGAAAATGTCATTTCTATACCACAGCCGTCGTGTAGCGCCTTTCAAAAGGGATCTACTACCGAGAGATGATCCATATATATTTTAGCTGCTGTTAGTTACTTACCTGTTGTGTTACACAGTCTTTAAAATGTAGTTTACCCATAACCACTCCAGTAGTGCTCAATGTACCTGTACTTCTTAAAACGTTAATGTTTTACTGTTTAATAACTTATAGACTATATTTTATTATTTCTCCCTTGCACTCAGTGACCAAAGCTATACACACACATATAAAAGCTATACACACAAGTATATGTATGTGTATATATATATGTATGTATGTGTGTATATATATATATATATATATATATACACACACACACCTATCTACATTATATATATATATTATATATATAGATATATATATATATATATATATATATATATATATATATATATGACAGCAGCAATCCAAGCTGTGAGAAAACAGTAAAAAGGAGGCGTGTCAGGCGTCGTGGTACATTTTCTGATGCAGCTAGACGAAAAAACTTTGTGACGCTGCCAAATACACAAAACAATTACTTTGACAATCATGTTATATTATTTTTAAAATGTTTCCTTTTCTTTTCATAACTTCTTTAACACACTACTTCTCCGCTGCCAAGCGGGTATATATATATATATATATAAATATATATATATATAATATATAGATAGAGATATATATATAGATAGATATGAGAACAACATATATATATATATATATATAGATAGAGAGATGAGAACAACACTCATATCAATGACAAAACAATTACATTAACAATCATGTTACGTTATTTTTAAAATTTTTCCTTTTCTTTTTCGTACCTTCTTTAACACACTACTTCTCCGCTGCGAAGCGCGGGTATTCTGCTAGTAAATAATAATTGGACTTTTTATCTGGTGTCTGACGTGTGGTCTGAGGGTACAAGGGTGCGAGAAAGCCCTAATCTGTCACAGTGGGTACACCTTTTATAGGTCTGGTTGCTTTGATGGTTGTCATACTCTGGGAGTAGCTGTTGCTGTGGTGGATCAGCTGCTTCCAATGATGTCACTCCTTTCAATGAGCGTATTATGAGATGATGTCTGTTGTCTTTTCACAACTTTTCTCGGTGGTTGATGGGTGCCACCAAGGTGACACTCTTTTGGTCATGGGTGACTTCAATGCAACCACTGACAGGGCTGGCTATGAGGACTGTTTCGGTCCCCTTGGGTCTGGCTGGTTTTACACCTAAGTGGTTTGCCATTGATCGCATCCTGGCACTGTAGGTTCTCATTGAGCAAAAATATGAATAGCAGCAGTGTTTCTTTGTAGCCTTTGTAAGTTTTCACAAAGTGTTTGACTCGAGTTGATCGAGCTGCCCTGTGGGACATCCTGAGACTTCACGGGATCCTCCTGAAGTTGTTGAATGTCATGGCTGGCCTGAACCTCTGCATTTTTCCCAGTGGACTCTGGAGTCATCAGGGTGTATTCTTGCTCCTACCCTGTTCAGTGCTTGCAAGGACTGGGTATTGGGCAGGGTCATAGGGTCCAGGAGCTGTGGGGCGTCTGTTATTGAAAGATTCACTGATCTTGACTTTGCTGATGATGCTGTGATCTTGGTGGAATCAACAGAGGCTCTGATCGGGATCGGCTCTTGAGAGACTGAGCAAGGAATCTGAATGTCTGGGCTTGCGAGTGTCCTGTATAAGAACCAGGATCCAGGCCTTTAATGACCTCTTGGGCATAGATATCAGCAGTGTGTCTGTCTGCAGAGAGAGCGTTGACCATGTTGAGGGGATTACTTACCTTGGCAATTACATTCATGTCTCAGGTTACTCTTCCTGTGAAGTCAGTAGTTGGATTGGGAGAGCATGAGGTGTCATGAGGTCACTGGAAAGGAGTATGTGGCACTGCCAAAATCTTTGCGAAAGGATAAAGGTCAAAGTCATCAGAGTCCTGGTGCTTCCTGCTTTTATGGCTGTGACACATGGACACTGTCCTGGGACCTGACGAGGACTGGACTCCTTCAGTACTATGTCTCTTTGGAGAATCCTTGTGTGCCTCTGGTTTGACTTTGTGTCAAAAGAGCAGTTGCTCACAGATGCCCGAATGAAGCACATTACTTGCATTATGACGGATCATCAGTTACCGCACTACAGCCATATGGCACAATTCCCCAAGGGTGATTCGGCTCACAGGATCCTCATTGCTGAGGACCCGAGTGGCTGGACCAGCCCAAGGGGATGCCCATATAACACCTGGCTGCAACAGATAGATATTAATTTCTGGAAGGAGGGACTGGATCATTCGTCTGCCAGGGGGATTGCCAGCCAGGATCTCAAGCTGTTTGGTTATATGGGGGGTACAGCAATGCACTGTACCAGTGTATGCTCCAAAACCTGTAATAAGTCATTAATGAAGGGATTGGCTTGAACAAAACCTTGTAACCACAGTGGGCCCTCGAAGATCTAAGTTTTATCCCCCTGCACTAATATAACATGAAAAGCTGAATTTAACTGAAATGTTTTTCTTTTTTTTGTGAAGCAAAATTAAATTATCGCAAGCTGTTTTTTCAGGTCTACCCACATCTCCCAGTCAACTGATATGTCCAGGATCCCTTTTCCCCTTCCCTCTTTACTTGCTTTCTGTCCTGGCCTGATGAAGCTGATGAACCAAGCTCCTATGGCCTATAACTTACTGTGCTGTCACGTCCTCTCATTCTCCAATCTTGCAGCCAATTGCACCTGTTACTAGCTGTCCTGCCATCTCACTTGGCAAGATGCCAACACACACCCCAGGTAATCTATTAATTTCTATCAGTGCAAGTTTGCATAGGCCATCAAATCATAGACAAAGCAAAAAATGTACTTTATCCTATGCTCAACCATGTTGCACAGGTCCTTCCAGTGCTGATATCTACCATGTGTACTGTCACAATGAATCCAGTTGCACTGTTGTCTCATGGTCAGTGCTTTACAACACCTGTACTCCTTTGCATCCTGGCTTTCTCTTTGCACCCTTATGTATTGAAGCCCTAACCTCCCTGGCTTCACAGTCCCCAAAATGTCAGTGTGCTGGAGCAGCTCTTCTGTCTCCCTCAGAGCATTGCTAACTGTCTACTTGTATTCAGTCTGAATGCTGACTGCTGCCTGCTGGACTCTTTCATCCTGACTGTGTCTCAACATAGTAGCATACCGGACTTTCTTGAAATGAAACTCCTCCACAACTTCTGTCTGAAATCTATAAGCCAATGGTACAGAAACTTGTACGGACTAATGGTCATCTCCTCAGGAAGCTGGTGGTGGTCTTATCCAATGATTCTACAGTGGTATGTTCAGCCTCAGTCTCAACATTAACAATTCGTTTTAAGCTTGTTCCAGATGTTTGTGATGTAATTTGGAAAAACACAACATAAAATGCTACCATAAATAGCATTATTATTTTTCAGTAGGCTCAAATTTAATGTTTATGTTTGATTTATTCATTTTATGTGTTAACTTAATAGATAATTTAGTTTTTACATGTTTATGTAGCTTTTTTTATTTTCTATGCATTGGACACAGGGCCAAATGCCAATCACTGTTAAGGGACTGCCCTCAACCCTATAAAAGCTGAGGAAAACTCCCAGTCTTTAGTAGTTCATTGAATATTCTGGTGTTGGTGAGTTTTCTCTTATTTATTGTCTTTTAATTTTTTTCTGGATTTTTCACCTTGTTCTTTTTTTTTTTAACCATTCTCTTGGATTTCATATTAGGGTTGTGTTTGTTATTGGGGCTGCCTATTATGAAGACATTGTCTTCTGTCCTTTGTGCTCTTTGGAACTTCTTGTTAAAGAGCATTTTTTGCAATTAAAATTTTATTTTATTTTTAGGCCTTTCTATGCATGTTGAGTAGGCCTGAGTAAAAATATAGATTTTCTCATTACTTGTTATTTTTCATTTAAAAATGTGATATCAATTCTTAAAGTCTCAAAATCGATCTTGTGAGTCTCAGCCCTGCTAAATTACTACACGTGTGGGCTAGGTCAACCCATGCCAACAAGGTTGACCCTGAGCTAAATAGTGCATGCCGAATCATCACTGGCACATTGCGAACAACATGCCTTTCTGCTTTATACAGGCCGTCCGAGATCGCACCTCCCCTTATACGACAAGAAAGTAGTTCAAGAGTAGAAAGGTTCAAGCAACTGATGGACTCCAGACACCAACTTTACCATCACCAGGAGGTAAATCGCCGCCTACCTTCTCGTTGGAGTTTCGCCACAGTGGAACCCCTTAATCCAAAGCAGTCCACAAAACATAGGTTCGAGAGTTGGCGAGAGACTGACTGTAGCCCACCCAATGAAGCTCTTCCTACACCTCAAGAGCATCTACCCAATGGAACATCCCTCTCTTGGAAAGACTGGGTTGCGCTTAACCAAACTAGGTGAAAGGTAGGCAAAACCAAGGGACAACCTATTTAGATGGGGCCTCACTCCAAGCGCTGAATGTTTCTGTGGTGGGTCCACCCAAACAATGGACCACATTCTCCATGAATGCTCCTGAGGCCCTACATGTACCGATGAAGATCTTAAGGAAGCTAATGACGCCGCTCTTGCCTGGATACGGCAGTGGCGTGATAAGATATGATGATGACTACACACAGATTTTTGCTTATCTTTGTTTTTGGCATCCGATCCACTACACACGCACTAATGCGCCTTTTAATACTAGAATTACCAGTGCCTACGAAAAAACTCGTAAATCTGTTCCACCTTAAATCGCTTCTTAGAACTTAAAACGTTCTAAGTCGTTGGGGGAATGGAATAGCTGGCTACTTGCAGCTTTTCTTTTATCAGCACATTTAGATTAACAAAAGACGCTGTTGGAGAGGTAAGAACGGTTTTAAGAAGTGATTTAAGGTGGGACGGATTTACAAGTTTTTTCGTAGGCTCTGGTAATTCTAGTGTTAAGACTTTCTACAGAAGAAGCACTTTACTACTTTGCATAATAAGTGTCCTCCCCAATTGAAATCAGATGTGCGGACTTACTAAGGATTCAGATATTGTGTTGGTAAAGTACAACTGGACAAAAGTAAAGCCATATGTAAGCTGTGCAACTCAGAAGTTAAATATTTTTGTAACACAAAGTCTAGTAAAATGACACCATTTATTGGCTAACTAAAAAGATTACAATATGCAAGCTTTCAAGACAACTCAGGTCCCTTCTTCAGGCATTACATCTGTAATGTGTAGTTGTAGTGGCTATTAACAAGTCAGTGTACTACAACCTATAGAACAACTACTACTGGATTATGGGGGAATAATGTCCTGAGTAAATTTTTCAGCAGACACAGATATTTTTAGATATATTGGTGATCTAGTTTGTTGTCATACTTCCCTAGTGCCTTTTTTTGATGCAAATTCACATTTCTGCAGCAGCATCCCTATTTTAAAATAAGTCAGACTTCAGTCCTGTTCAGTTATGGGCTTAGATAAATAATAGTCATATTTAGATAATTAATTTTTCAAAAATAAAGTGAATCTAAGTGAATAAAAGCACAAATAATTTTTAAAAAGTTAGGCAATTTGTAAAATATATCAAAAATCTCCAAAATTCATAAAGGATTAAATATATACACAACACTACAACCTATTACATTTACCTGGGGTGCTGATTTCTCTCAAACAAATTGTTACAGTTTGTGTTTTCATTATTGTTTTTTCGGTAACACTTTGGGTAAGGCAAAAATGCATCTGTTACTCATTTACTGTTGTGTAACAAGACCTTAACAAAGGCTTCTTTTAGTTTTTATGACACTTATAAAACGCTAGTAGGTTATTTATCGCTGTGCATTGTGGCATAATGTAAAATTACTTGTTAATATGAAAAATGTACAGGTCTTATACTAAATATGTAATATCAAGAAAAATGTGTCTCAGTTAAGCCACCTCAGACCACTTCAAAGTGAATTTTTGTTAGAAGGTCATATTGCAGAAAAGAACACTTTACTGATGCTTTGTAAGTGCTGTGAAGACCCAAAGAAGTGTATGTTAAAGACTTGCAAGTCAGATTCATGCATCCACTTATGGTTTGGGGGCCTCTTGAAACTGACACCATTGATAACAACTGGATGAGCCAGGTAGATGAGGATACATACACATAACACATTACAGGGGGTAGGTGCAAAGTTGCTTTTATTTTAAAAGCAAATAAATCAACAAACCAGTGTCCAAAATGCATTGCAAAATCCATGATAAACAAATAATCCAATAAAGTGAAGTGTTCATAAGGGGTGTTAAAGCCACTAAATAAAAGGTTCATTAAAAATGAAGTTAAAAACCTAGGGAAGCAACTGTTCTTAAAAGTTAGTCTTGGTGCCCCTTTATAACTGATGCCTCCTCGACTTGCCCTTTTTTGGAGCTTGCAGAGTGAGGAGAAATTCACCAGCAGGTGCAGACAAGGGGAGCCACTGAGCCCTGCTGTGCTCCGTGCCCCTACCGCTGCCAAATGGCTCCACTCGGCAAAGGCACCTTGTCCTCCCACTACTACCAAGTCAATGGTTCCTCCTGGTGAGAGCACACTCCTGAGCGTGATGGTCACAGTGATGGGCAGGCCTGAGTGCTTGCTTCCTTTCAACATGCACTGACTCTCGTTCTTTCTCTCTTACTTGCTTACTCCTGACTGTTGTCTTGCTGGTTTGCTCGCTTATATCCCTTTGACCTCCATTTCTCCCTTCATTTTGCTATCTTTTCTAACCCTCCCTTTGTGTCTTCTCACTGTCCTTTTAAGCACTATGGAGGGTTACAGGTACGATTGCATAATTGCTGTCCTGGGTTGATAATGAGACAATCAGACTGCCTGAATTTGCTGGCAAGGCAACGCACAGTTGGCTGACTGCCTCGCACTAACCTGGAGCCAAGCCGCCTTCTCAATCAATCACTCGTACCTGCTTCTGTCCTCAGCATAAGCCCGTCCAATGTTTATTTATTTATTTAAAAATACATCAGCAAGCCACAGACTTCTCTCACCATAAGTTACATGAGTGAAAGATGGATTTTTGATTTTTTTTTTTTGCCACTTTATTTTTTCTGTATATTTTTTTTTATTGTCATAGTTAAAGTGATCTTACTTGACTTTATGTACTATATTTTACTATGTCCCTTCCTAATACATACTTTAGCTTACTTTAGTCTGATAGTATTCTGCTTATATTGAATTGGTCTTCTCAATATGTACTTTCGTTTGCAGTTGATTTTGCTGTTTGATGATTGCAAATATTGAGTATGTTTAAATCTGAAAATTTTTCAACACAAGTTTCATTTGTCATGCTTTATAAGCCAATCACAAATATTATTTTTTGTTTTTAATTGTTACATAATAATAAGTGATAAAATATAATGCATCACATTGATTATCATTTATTGATAATTAGAACATTAGAAAAATGTAGGTGACGACATACCATTAAGCTCAACAAAGCTTTCCAGTCCTATCCACTTTATTCTTCCAAAATAACATTAAGTCGAGTTTTGAAGGTCCCTGAAATCTGCCACATTACTTGGTAACTTATTCCATGTGTCTGTTCTTCTTTATGTAAAGAAAAAATCCTAATGTTTGTGCGATATTTACTCTTAACAAGTTCCCAACTGTGTCCCTGTATTCTTGATGAACTCATTTTAACCACAAACTGTACTAATTCCCTTCAATAATGTCTCCTCTTAATCTTCTAGTTACTCAGCTTTGGAGTTTTTCTAATTCTGCTTTGCTCTTTTTGTAGCCTGGAGATCAAAACTGTACACAGTACTCTAATATGAGGCCTCACCAGTGCATTATAAAGCTTGAGCATAACCTCCTTGGAGTTGTACTGTACACATCATGCTATATAACTTAACATTCTGTTAGCCTTCTTAACGGTTTCTGAACATTGTCTGGCACTTGACAGTGACGAGTGCACTATGACTCCTAATTTCCTCTCATAAAGTGAGCTTTCAATTTTTAGATCTCCCATTGTGTATTCAAATCTAACATTTTTAATTCCTACATATAACATTTTATATTTACCTTCATTAACTTTTATCTGACACAACTGCCTGTATACATGACCTCTTTCTTGTGCACCTTTGCTAATGTGTTCAGTGTTTTTGCCATTTGTTGCTCCTTAATTATAATGTATCCTTGTATTCCTTCCAGTTTACCCCTTGCAAAACACTGAGAATTGTATTATTGTTTGGTCACTATTATATGTATGACTCCTATGGTACATCTCATATTTTTATAGGGCTATTTGTTTTCCTGGTGTGAAAATTATGCCTTGTTCATCCATTTTGCTGTTACTGGCCTCTCCAATGATAGAAACAAAATAGGAAGCTAGCTAAGCCTGGTTCCATTTGGTTCCTGGTGCTCATGATGAGCTGTCATCATGGCTCTACACATTAAAAAAAAAACAAAAAAAAAACTAGATACGAGCCTGACCATTAAAATTTACAAGCCTGTATAATTTAAAAAATGAGTTTAGAACTATCAAAGAAATGTCTTCTTAAATGTCAGAATCACAGAGGGGGGTGTTGTAACCACTAATTTAACTGCATCTAATAGACTTTAATTGGTTTTAATATGAAGGTAGCAAATAATTCATTTACATTAAGTTAGTTAAGTAGTGTGATTTTTACTAAAGTATTTTTCTGTACTGTATTATGAATTGACCTATAGTATGGTGAAAAGGTGTTTGCAAATACATTATTTGTTCTGAACATTATGGCCAAATATGCCACCTTTCAATATTGGCATGTCTAAACAGGTTCTGTTAGTCTACGCTCCTGATGGGTCACTCAAATGAGATAACCTTGGTAGTAGAACAAATTAATTTAAATGGGTACTGAAATAAGAGCAAAGTATAATTCAGAGAATATCCTGATATTTAGCTTGGAAAACATTTTTGTCATTAATTCATGTAGTCGTACAGTATGTGTACCCTAATTATATATATTTTTTCTTTTTCAGAATTACCATTTTCTTCAATTTTAATCCTGCTATACAGCTGTACAACATAAAATGATGTATATTGATTCATTTAAAAGATTGCAGCAAAATTCTCAGAAACAGTAAAATTTACATCATTGTACAAAATTTACTTGAAGTGTAAAACACAAATTTATATATTTTAACAGATAATATGATTGCAGCAGAGGTGATGTTTGAATCGGCTTTACACACCAAATGGTAAGCCTCATAATTTAGTAGCTCATTAAAATGAATTTACAAACAATAATTCAAAGTAATGATTTTGTGTTTAAGTGTATTACTCTTTTACATTGTGCAGTCTTTTATATTTTAACAATACTGCTTTCTTTCATTATTGTTTAAAGATATTTGTTCATACATAGATATTTCATAGGATCTGGCTTTTTTTTTTTTAAGACACCCAGTTGTAGATATGCTTATGAACTTCAACAAGATAGAGACATGGCTTCACATTTCCCTGCAGAACGCTCTGGAATAAACAGGTTAATAGTGGTTTCATTTCAATGCAAAACATTCAGGTCTTTTGGTTGCTAACCAGCCCAAAATCATTATCATTGTACTTAACAATTTGGTATGGGTTTCTTGTGATAACGTACTGATTTTTACTGTTAACCAACATAGTGCTGTGTGCAATGACATAACTGGTCCACTGTGGTCTTGTTCCAAATGTTTACCAGTGTGTTCTGATGTCGCTTTGCAAATCTAAGCCATAATGCAATATTTTTTGGAGAGAAGGAATTTAGTCCTCTCTGGCATCCTACCCATAAAACTTATTTGATTTGTCTTTTTTCTGAAGGTATATTCATGAACAACAACATTTACTATGTGGAGGGTGTCTATAGATTCCTATATTTGATTTTGTGATTTTTGCTTCTTTGAGGACTGTTATACATTCTAACTTTGGTGGTTCACCAACTCCTGGGTTTAGTCTCCATTTTTAAATAATCACCCTAACTGTAGAGTAACTATCTTCAGTTTAATGAAACTGACTGTATATCTCTTCTCTGACTAATAAGCAGCAAGAATTATTTCCCTGACATAATACTAGATGTCACCTATCTTTGGCATGCTGTTACCACAAACGTGAATGCCCCAGACCAAACTCCCATATATTTTGGTGTAATATCAAGGTAAATCTCACTATATGATAAGATGATAGGCTACAAATACCTTCTTAACTAATAAGTGAACAGTAAGGCTGCATCTACTTTTCCACATGACTCCTGCATGTTGGAATTCTTTTTTTTTTTGCATATAATGGTAAAGTAAATGTGTTTTATGGTATTTATCAGTTATTAAATACATCTAATTATAGTACTTGATAAGTACTGCAAACTTGGTAGTTATTTCCTGATGTGTAAAACCATTAAATGAAAAAGGATGTGAATACCTTTCACAGTACTGTGGTAGGCCTATCTCTCCACATTTAAAATATGCAGTACGCCAAGGAGTCCAAAATATCAAAAATGTGTGTCTGGTTATTTAAAATGGAGCAAAGGTCTTATAATGAAAACAAAAATGGTATAGAATCAACATGTACTAAGTCAGTATGGCGGCGCCCGTGCAGGCTGCGGCTTACAGAGCTCCCAAGTCCATGGTGTTTAGTGTTAATCTTTGTTCGTCTTTGTCAACTTGAATAAGAAAAGAAGTAGATTTAAGTGATAGTAATATGCAGACATTTGTGTATGAGCGGCAAATCCTGCTCAATTTCCGAAGAAACTGCGACGAAATATCCAGACAGACGCTCCACAGCCTTTGCTTACTTAGGCAGCCTGAGAAACTGAGTTGGCGGAAACAAAAGCGCAGCGATCGAAAGCAGAAATGAGGGAAACGTGGCGGTGTTAGCACAAGGCTAAAAACTAACCCCACCAGACCTGCAATACCGTCCATTCTGCTCGCAAACGTCCGATTGCTGGACAACAAGCTGGATTACATAAAGCTGCAGCAGGCCAAGCAGAGGAAAATGAGAGACTGTTACATCTTTATTTTCACTGGAGACATGGCTCCAGGAAAACATTGCAGACTTGTCCATCCATCTAGACGGACTGACCATCTTCCGAGCGGACAGAGACGCCTCTTTGTCCGGTAAGACCCAGGTGGGGTGGAATTGGGGGAGACTGTGTGTTTATGTGAACAGAGAGTGGTGTTAGAATGCTCCCTCAGTTGCATGACACTACTCCCCGCTGATAGAGGTTTTATTGGTAAGGTGTCAGCCTTTCTACCTGCCGAGGGAATACAGTTGTGTGCTGGTGGTTGCCATCTACCTCCCACCTAGCGCAAATACTAACCAGGCACTAGCAGAACTCTACGAGATCATCAGCAAACTGCAAACAACGCACCCTGAGGCATTTTTTATTATTGCTGGAGACTTCAATTATGCCAACTTAAGTTCTCCCAAAATTCTTCTAGAATGTGAACTTTGCTACTAGAGGGGGAAGCTGACTGGACAATGTTTACACGTGTGCTCATGATGCCTACCAGGCCCTACCCCACCCCCACCTTGGCTACTCAGAACGTTTTCAGGGAGGCTGCAATGGATGTTGACTCCATCAATCTGGAGGAGTACACAGAGTCTGTGACTGGCTACATCTCACAATGCATAGAGGATGCTACTGTTGCCAAGGACGTTACCACAAGAGTCAACCAAAAGCCCTGGATGAAAAGAGAAGTGCGCACGCTGTTCAAGATGAGAAATGCAGCCTTCAGATCTGGAGACAAGGCCACCCTCAAGGTGGCCAGAGCCAACCTATCTCATGCTATAAGAAGAGCTAACTGGGCCTACGTGCAGAGGATTAACAAACAATTCAGCAGCACCAGAGACACACGTCGTATGTGGCAGGGCGTTCAGACAATTACAAACTACAAGCCCAACCCACACACCAGCGATGATAGTGCCTCCCTTCCAGATGAGCCACACAACTTCTTCGCACGGTTTGAGGCGCAGAACAAAGAGACTGCCAGAGAAGCAACACCTCCCTCCACTGACCAGGTACTCCTGTCTCTCCATAACTGACGTGAGGAGGACTACTCTATCCAGAGTCAATCCACGTAAGGCTGCAGGACCTGACAACATACCTGGTCGTGTGCTCAAAGAATTCACCAGTCAACTGGCTGGTGTCCTCACAGATATCTTCAACACATCTCTGAGCCAGTTGTCAGTCCAGGATGCATCAAGTCGACCACCATCATACCACTGCCGAAGAAGTCATCAGTGACATGCTCGAATGTCTACCGCCCAGTTGCACTCACACCAATCATAATGAAGTGCTTCATTAGTCATGTTACACACAACGACTAATCTCCCTGCCTCCCTTGACCCTCTTCAGTTTGCATACCGCTCAAACAGGTCAACTGAGGATGCCATATGCTCTGCCCTTCACCTCTCCCTGACGCATCTGGATAAAAAAGGCACATATGTCAGGATGTTATTCATAAACTTTAGCTCTGCCTTCAACACAATCATCCCTCAAAAACTGGTTGCAAAACTGAGCAGGCTGGGCCTGAACACCACCTCCTGCAATTGGATCCTGGACTTCTTGACACAGGGGCCCCGGTCAGTTCAGATGGGCTGCAACACCTCCAGCATCATCACACTGAGCACTGGAGCGCCGCTGAGCTGCTTGCTTAGTCCACTGCTGTTCACCCTGCTGACTCACGACTGCACCGCCACGCACAACACCAACAACATCATCAAGTCGGAGGATGATATGACGGTGCTGGGACTGATAAGCAGGGATGATGAAACAGCATACAGAGATGAGGTGGAATGGCTGTCCACATGGTGTGAAGACAACAATCTATCTCTCAATGTCGACAAGACAAAAGAGGTAATTGTGGACTTCAGAAAATCACATCCTGCCCACATCCCATTTAGCATGAACGGTTTAAATGTGGAGGCTGTTAGGAGCACCAAGTTCTTTGGTGTGCACATAACTGAGGAACTTACGTGGACACATAGCACCTCATCACTAATCAAGAAAGCCCAGCAGAAACTACACTTCTTCAGGAGGCTGAAGCAAGCAAGTCTTCCCCCTTCCATCCTCACCATGTTCTACAGAGGCACCATTGAGAGTGTTCTGACCAGCTGCATCACTGTCTGGTATGGCAACTGCAACATATCTGGCCACAAGCACTTGCAAAGGATAGTTTTCAAAGGATAGTGAAGACAGCAGAGAACATTATTGGGGTTCCTCTCCCTTCACTACAGGACATATTTTACAAATGCAGTGTCTGCAAGGCCTGCAACATTATGCAGGACCCCTTACACCCCTCACATGGACTACACACTTCTGCCATCCAAGAGAAGATACTGCAGCATCAAAGCCAGATGTGCCAGGCTGCAGGAGAGTTCTTACCCCCAAGCTGTCAGACTGCTTAACACCATGCTGCCCTCTGGGATCTTCCACACTGCTTCAACCACCTCTAAAAACAGAACTTTTATACATGCAAGCCACTTTCCTGCAGAGACGAGTGTGCATGTAGAAAAGAACTAAAAATCTCTTTATTATCTATCTATTATTTATTTATTATATTTCATATCTATGGACTATATTTATGTATCTAGATTGCAAATACCATACATTACATCATTGTTCATATTGCTAACTACACGTCAATATTGCTGCTGCTACTTTGTCTTGTCTTTGCACAATGTCTTGTCTTGTTTGTGTTTTAATTTTAAATTTAAATTTTAATTATATTTTTAATTTATTATTTGCACGTCATGTTGTTACACTGTGGACCCTGAGCTTTGCAGTTTCGTCTATCTGTATACTTGTATATGGTTGAGATGTCAATAAAGTTCACTTGGACTTTGATGTATTATGCTTTTGCGTCTCTTGATTTGGCTGGTTGTTTCCATAATAACAAAGTCCCATGCCAAAGCACAAAGCAATGGCTATTTCTTTTAATTACCCCTGCCATCTTCCTGTTGACCATGAGTTTTCATTGTAAACTTTCCTTGAATTGCAGATTTTAAATATAAATTTAAATTGCAAATTTAAACTCACTTGAAACTACAGTGTACCATTAAAATTTGAGTCAGAAAGCTTTGGCTTCTAGCAAGTCTCTTTATTGTTTAACCCAGAAATGGATAGCATTGTCCCCCATTTTCTAACAAGCAACAGTCACTTTTCAGTTGTCTACTGCATTATAATAATTGGCTTTGTTTTGGCTACAATTCTTTACATGTCAGCTGGAAATATACTATGTATATTTATATTGCAAACAAAAAAGAAATACAGACAATTTCACTTTGTGACCAATAGCTTATTTTATACATCATAGTAAAGTTATAAGCCTTTGGTTTTATAAACACTTAATAATAAAATACTGTTTTTATTTTATAGTTATAATGTAAAAAAATAATTAAATCTTCACCAGGTTAGAGGATTACATAAATAATACTGGTTGCCATGCTGCTTACAAACATGTCAGTCTGAATACACACACATATAAACATATATATACACATATATACATATATACACATATACAAATATATACATATATATACAGATATATATATATACACATATATATATACATATATATATATCTTTTCAAGTTCTATTTAGTCCATATGTGTCAAACTCAAGGGCCGCGGGCCACATCCGGCCCGGCGTGTAATTATATCCGGCCCGAGATCATTTTATATACTGTATTATTGTTATTAATGGCCCGGGTATATGAAGCGCTGGTAACACAATAAACTACAGATCCCATAATGCAGCGCTTTAGCTGCCTTGCCGAACACTTACCGCATTAATCAAGTCTACCTTATGATGCTGCAAGTTATTGCAAAGCTATAGTTATTGCGCACTGAGTTTGCACGGCGCTTTGGTGACTTTGAAGAACAAAAAAAGTTCGTCTACATGCGGCTCGAACCTTGTGCATGTTTGGTAGTACATATCTGTGTGAGAAGCTCTTCTCAGTGATAAAGACTAACAAAACAGCACACAGGAGTCGCCTCACTGATGAGCACCTGCAATCAATTCTCAGAATCTCCACAACACAGAACCTCACACCAAACAGAAACGAACTTGTGGCCAAAAAAAGATACTAGGCGTCCAGCTCTAAAATGACATATGAGCAAAGACAACTGCATGATTTGATTTGTTATTGCACGTAAGAGCGGGAGTCAACCGTTTTAACAAACAGCGTATTGCACTGATACTGAAATAGCTGTGTGTGTATATATGTAGATATGTATGTATATGTATATATATGTTTATATATATGTGTGTGTGTATGTATGTATATATATATATATATATATGTATTTGTGTGTATATATGTGTGTGTATGTATGTATGTGTGTGTATATATGTAGATATATATATATGTATATATGTGTATATGTATAGATATGTATATATATATATATGTTTATGTGTGTGTGTGTAAATATATATATATATATATGACAACAACACTCATCACTCACAACAGTGACAAAACAATTACATTGACAATCAGGTTACGTTATTTTCAAAATGTTTCCTTTTCTTTTTCATTGCTTCTTTAACACACTACTTTTCCGCTGCGAAGCGCGGGTATTTTGCTAGTCTTATATATAAAGCAGACTGCAACAATCTAAATGTCATTTGTTTCATAACATAGTAGCTAACGTGTTGGTGTTATCATTTTTTCGTAAAAAAAAAAATTCAATACGATTTTTTTTAATACTCTCATAATCAAAAAACTAATTTAACTTATCAAAATCAAACGTAAAGTATAAACCAAATATAGCTATGATATTTAACTTATAATATTTATATACTGTATGTAAAATATTTCATGCTTAATTGACTGTAAAACAATTTCAATTTGAAAAGACTAATTGGAGATTCGGTCTTGTACATTATGTCTGTTATCATCCACTTGATGCTTGGGACGTTTGGACAATCATTGAAAATTGCTGGAATCAATTTGGACATGGCCTGTTTCTCACATGGACAACTTTATGTGGCATGTTCAAGGGTACAAAGTCCTAAGAGCCTTTATATGTTGGCTAAAGATGGAAAAACTAAAAACATTGTATATAACAAGGCACTTGGGTAAACAATACAACACATTAGTGAGTCTTCATTGTTTGTTAATGATTTTTATTTTTAAAGTTGTTTTTTTTGTTAATTATGTTTTTCTCAAACAATTAAAAACAAAAAAACTTTTTTTCCTCCCAGGCAACGCCGGGTATTTCAGCTAGTATATATATATATATATATATATATATATATATATATATATATATATATATACAAATCTACATATATATATCTACATATATATACAAATCTACATATATATATCTACATATATATATATTAGGGGTGGGACTCGATTAAAAAAATTAATTAGAGGCTGTGTAATAATTAATCTTGATTAATCGTATGTAATCACATATGAAAATTTGCCCCAAATCGCAAATGTTTTTTTTTAATTTAAAAGAGTTTTAGTGGGCGACAGAATCAAATAATAGACATGGACATGAATATTTTAAACTCAAGATCTTTTGATTTCTGAAAAAAAAAATGCTTTTAAACTGCATTTCAATTCAAAACAGAAACACAAATATCATCCCTGGCTAAAATTGGGCAGACTTAAAAATAAAGTGGTATTTTAAGTACATTTTCAGAATGGTATTGTCTTTAAATAATAATAACAAAAATTTCAACATAAAGTGCAGTTTTTCTTAAAAAAAACTAAGGCAGAAACATAAAAGGTAATTTGACCAGCTTCACCTTTAAACTCTGAGTAACCTTAGCCAAAATTATTTTGTACATTAGGTTAAAACAGTGTGATCATTGAACATTTTGTAATTAGATATAATTAGAATTACTAACGGTCACGGAAGTCCAATGATCCCCAGTAAGAGCCACAAAGTCCGATTTCTGTAATGCATCTAATTTTCCTTGCTTTTCAGTGTGCACAAAACCATGCTTTTATCAAGGCTTTCGTCGGGTAGTCTTTTGAAATGAAATTTTCCTCTGATCAGTCGTAGGAACGTGCTTTATTCCGACTATAACATTTTTGTAGCTCTGATGTGTGCATCAATGTAATTGATGTACTGTACCAGGAAATCATGCATTGACAAAAGTTCCCCTTTGCTTGGAATTGAAAGTGTGATTAAATGCGTTATTTTTTTTAACGCGTTATGGAGTACATGCATCGAAGCTTCTCAGCTGTGCTTGTGCTAAGAAAAGGAAACATTTTAAAAATAACGTAACATGATTGTGAATGTAATAGTTTTGTGACCGTTATGAGTGTTGCTGTCATCAAGGATTTGATTATAATTTCTTTCAGTCAGGTTCGTATTTGGACAGTTTGCACAAAACCACGCTTTTATCAAGGCTTCCGTCAGGTAGCCTTTTGAAATGAAATTTTCCTCCGATCAGTCTTAGGAACGCGCTTTGTATCCATTAATCATAAACCTTCAATTGGTGATCTGTCTTTCTGTGTTAACCGCATATTTTTTCATACGTCTCAAACCAAAGGGCTGCGAGGGTAAAATGAATCGGGAAGCGCGGGTACATACTCAGTGCACCCCCTCTCAGGAATCGAACCTCGGACGTCGGCGCTAGAGGCAAAGCCTCTACCATTGCCACGGCGTGTGGTTTGTCTATTTGAGAGTATGTAGATCAGGATATATATATATATATATATATATATACCCGCACTTCGCAGCGGAGAAGTAGTGTGTTAAAGAAGTTATGAAAAAGAAAAGGGAACATTTTAAAAATAACGTAACATGATTGTCAATATACAGTAATTGTTTTGTGAGTGTTGCTGTCATCAAGGATTTGATTATCATTATTTCTTTCAATCAGGTTTGTATTTGTAGGATGTGTTGTGTTCAAGTTACATTCCGTGTTTGTCAATCGTTGTAAAGATAACAGGTTTCATTCATCGATTCGTTTCTTACTGCATCAATAAACAGCTCATCTTCCTCTTTATCTGAGACGTGACACACTGCATGCACGGGTTTTTTTAACACTGTCTTCCTTTAGCGGGACATTGACTTTTTCCACTGTGTGCTTTGTTTCCGCAGTAGCTGCACTTATGAATATGCTTGTATGTATCACACGCTTCATATTTTTTTGCTGCCTTCTCAATTGTGTAATTCGGTTTTTGTTCAGCCCTCTTTGGAACTGTTGCTTTTTGTCTGTGTACTGCGTCATTTCATGTGAGCCGCTCGGTGTACATGCATCGAAGGTTCACAGCTGTGCTGGTGCCATTTCGTGCGATGTCCACGGCTGTATTTAATGTTAGCTAAGACCCGGCACTTAAAAGTTTCTCTTGCAGTTTCGCTGAGTTTGTGCCAAACACCACCCTGACCATCTCATCTTCCTCTGCATAAGCACAGTCCTTCACCCGTGAATATTTAGCGGCAGTGTTTCTATTGGATTGCTGCTGACGGACGGCCTTATATGCTCAGGCACTAAATTACGTGGGAGGCATAACTCCGCCTCCCACGGGCATCGAGCAGAAGTCTATTATAGTAGAATTTAGAAATGAAACCTGCCCAACTTTTGTAAGTAAGCTGTAAGGAATGAGCCTGCCAAATTTCAGCCTTCTACCTACACGGGAAGTTGGAGAATTAGTGATGAGTAAGTGAGTGAGTGAGTCAGTGAGAGCTTTGCCTTTTATTAGTATCGATATCTAAATTAAAATATACAGTTTCTAAAATACATGTTTATTCATTCACTATCAAATGGTTTATTTAAATTTTATGTCATAGGAAGTTGGATCCTATCCTGATAACATCAAAACAGAAAATATTCTGAATGAGTGACCAATCTGTCATAATGCAATGTAGTATCTTGAATTAAACTAATCTGTACACTGTTGGCATCTAAAGTAGAAAACAAAAACAAAAGGAGTACGGCAAACCATACTTTTTGTTTGAACATACCTTATGAACAAAACTTTAAATTTTTAAATTGGGCCATTGTGAGATGTGTCATTGTGTTAGTGAGTTGTTATTTTTTTTTTGTCAAACACATCCACCCGACTACCCTGTACTAGAATATATAGGATTACAAAATGTGTGGATATGATGAATGTTTCGTCTGATCTTAAACCTAATAAACTAACTTTAGTTAAATGTATTCATACATATGTTGTTTTGTTTAGGTAGTGATATTTGTTGTATATTTTATTTTACAGTGTTCATCCAAAAATAAAATGGTATCAAACTGAGGATTGTTTGATACTTAATGTGAAGATCATGGACCCTCAAGAAAAAAACTGCGAGTTCTTCAGAAACCGAGTGATATTCAGGTTTCTTTTTTATTATTGATCTCACTTTTTTGTAAAAAAAAGAATGAACAAACTTCATTTGTCCCCAGAGGGAACAACAATATTAATACTATAATAAACAGTGGTTCCTCTCTCATATAAACATTGGAATGTGTAAAAGGAAAGAAAACTTTTGGCTTTCCTAAATATAAAAGGAGCAATCACAGTAAGGCATTTTAAAGGTGTATACCTATTGATATTAAGAAGCCCCAGGAACATTTAATTTACATATTTCTGATGAATAATTTGTTGGCTAAATGTATACAATGTTAGTGTGTCAGAGAAAGGGTGTACAGCATTGTTCATAATGGCACTCAGTTTTGTTTTCATTCTGTCCTTCGCTGCAACCTCTATCGTGTCTTGTGTTCTTCCAATAAGTGAGCCTGCATATTTAACGAATTTGTTAATTTGGTTGGCCTCTCTTGAAGTGATATTACCAGCCTTGAACAAGTAGAACCTCACATTGGCTATCACAGAGCTGTAGAAAATGTAAAGGATGTCACTAACCACATTAAAGGAGCAGTCTTCTTAAAAAAAAAAAAGTTCCTCTTTGACCAGCTCAGCTTGCTATTGATGTTTACCCCCTAGTAATTTCAGCATTGCACCACCTACATATTCACTCCTTTAATAGTGACTGGACATGGGGGTTCTTTGCTGCTGAAAGTCAATAACCATTTCCTTGGTTTTCTGATATTATACTGTAAAGACTGTTCTTTCTACACCAGAAAGCAAAGTTCTTCACCTGACTCCTATACTTTGTCTTATCTCCCTTATCAGTACATCCCATTAATGCAAATTCATCAAATTATTTCTGCAGGTGACATAACATGATGTTATGAGTGTGAGGTGTACAGAGTGTAAAGGCAACAAAACTGTTTCTTGTGGTGTTCTAGTGTTGTTCATATCTATCATCAGAGACAAAGTCATTGCCCCTCACAAACAAATCTGCCTGACAGATAGTCCGTCATCCTGTCTATCCCTAAACCTACCCCTTAACAGGGATTCCTAGAAGGTATTGAAGGCGCTTTATAGATCAAAAAGCATAATCCTTATAACTGATGCCTGCTTTGTCCAGATGAAAATAAGCCTTGTGGAGAAAATAGTTGAATCTTCTACTCAAATCTTTGTCCAATAGCCAAACTGCAATAAGTCCAGGTGGTCTTTCCCAAGAAGACTCATATTACCTAGGACCAGCATCTCAAGGGTCTTTAAGATGTACGTGCTTGGATAAAAGCATCAGCCAGATAAGTAAATGTAAATCTGATCCCGTGGTTTTTCCTGTGCATGACCTCCTCAGTTGATTCAGCCCATACTGACGATCAGAGGTGGACTTTTAACTGGCCATACCAGTTGAAGTGATAACAATTTTTAATGTAGTGGAGATGATGTGGGTGGACTGGTCATTGAAAGGTGGTATTGGTGAAACGAGGTGCAATCTATTAAAATATTGGTTCAGGGTGTTAGCCTTGTCCACATCCTCTTCCAGCACCTGAAACCAGGATTCCTTGAGTCCAGTATTTATTTCGAGTTCTTTCCAGAAATCTTTTTTGTTTTTCTGTATACTTTTATTGTTTACTAACAAAATACCCGCACTTCGCAGCGGAGAAGTAGTGTGTTAAAGAAGTAATGAAAAAGAAATGGAATCATTTTGAAAATAACGTAACATGATTGTCAATGTAATTTTTTTGTCACATACATACACACACAAATACATATATATATATATATATATATATATATATATATATATATATATATATATATTTACATACATATCTACATATATACATATACACACACACATATATATATATATATATATATATATATATATATATATACACACACACACTCTTTGGGGTGCGAGCAACTGTTGCTGGGGATGACAGAATCATCCATCAAGGAAGAAAAATGAAAAACATTATTTCTACAAAATCTTAATTTATTTATCCCTTCCTAAATAATTAAATGGGCAGGCTATTTCGTATCAGTGCAATACACTGTTTGTTAAAACGGATGACTCCCGCTCTTATGTGCAAGTCTGCGTGGATATTATGAACTATCGTATCTGTTCAAGTTCTAATTAAATTTTAAATAGAAGGAATTTTTATTTAGTCGACAGAAATATCTTTGGTAGGAATGTAAGTTAAATGTAGGCATCATTGCATACATTTTTCTTCACCATACTAATGTAAAGAGTAAATTCGCCTTACATTCCAACCAAAGATATTTGTGTCAACTAAATCAGGGGTGTCAAACTCAATTGCACAGGGTGCCAAAATCCAAAACACACTTCAGGTCGCGTGCCAAACAAGATAAACATTTATTGAATACACTAAAACTAAACTTTTAAAACTTTAAAACTTAACTTTTTTGAACATAAATATGAATAAAAACAGGCAGGAATATTATTCCGGAATAAATCAACTCAAACCTTAAATAACTTATAATATTTTGCTCTCCATAAAAATATATCCTGTCTAAATTATACAAGTTAGAAATAAAGTAAACGTTAAAAGAACAAACATTCAAATTTCTTTACTCTTATGTAATTTTATATAAAAAATAAACTTAAATTTTAAATATCCCAAAAGATTTTGCTCTCCATAAAAATATATTCTGTCAAAATTATACAAACTCAGATATGAACATGCTGCATAATTAAACCTGGAAATATAAATAAAATTTGTTCTTTTCAGCAATAACAAATCAAATCATTCAGTTGTCTTTGCTCATATGTCATTTTATCAGAGCTGGACGCCTGCCATCTTTTTTTGGCAACAAGTTTGTGTATGTCTCAGGATTGACTGCAGGTGCTCATCAGTGAGGCGACTCCTGTGTGCTGTTCTGTTAGTCTTTATCACTGAGAAGAGCTTCTCACACAGATATGTGCTACCAAACATGGACAAGGTTCGAGCCGCATGTAGATGGAGCTGGAGCATTTCTGCGGGAATGGAGTGAATAAACTGTGCGGGCCCTGCAGTATCGTACTTTGCCTTCAGTGTGCCATTACACTGCAGCTCAATCACCTCCATCTGAATCTGCACAGGTGAAGTTTCCACATCGACGCAAATGGGTTGCGAAACAACTCAAAATTCTTTTTTTGTTCTTCAAAGTCACCAAAGCGCCGTGCGAACTCAGTGCGCAGTGCGCTCAGTTTATCAGCAAAGTGCGTATTTGGGAACACCGTTGTGCATTACTTGGCAACAGGGAAAGTGGGGCAAGTTGCACTGGTGCATTTGTGTCTCCCATAAAAGCAGCTTCACTTGAAATCACTTTGTGATTTTGCACGGGTAAAAACGTCTGCTGAAGTGTCAGATTCTTCTTTAACTCTTCTGCTTTCTGTATCTTCTGCATTGCATTCAGGTCTTTCAGGTTATCCTGATGTTTTGTCTCATAGTGCCGTCTTAGATTAAATTCTGTAATTACAGCCACATTAGCTCCACAAATGAGACACACGGGTTTACCGGCAATGTCAGTAAACATATACTCAGCCTCCCATCGGTTTTTAAAGACTCTATTTTCAGAATCAACTTTTCTCTCCAGCATCGTGTGGGCTAGCTTCACAATAACTTGCAGCATCATAACATGATAACATTGACTTTTTCCACAGTGTGCTTTGTTTCCGCAGTAGCTGCACTTATGAATATGCTTGTATGTATCACACCCATCATATTTTTTTGCTGCCTTCTCAATTGTGTAATTCGGTTTTTGTTCAGCACTCTTTAGAACTGTTGCTTTTTTTCTTTGCACTGCATCAGTTCACATGAGCCGCTCGGTGTACATGCATCGAAGTTTCCCAGCTGTGTTGGTTCCATCTCGTGCGATGTCCACGGCTGTATTTAATGTTAGCTAAGACCCGGCACTTAAAAGTTTCTCTTGCAATTTCGCTGAGTTTGTGCCAAACACCACCCTGACCATCTCATTTTACTCTGCATAAGCACAGTCTTTCACCCGTGAATATTTAGCAGCAGTGTTTCTATTGGATTGCCGCTGACGGACGGCCTTATATGGGCAGGCACTAAATTACGTGGGAGGCGTAACTCCGCTTCCCACGGGCATCGAGCAGAAGTCTATTATAGTATATGGATGAAAAAATAGGTTCCAGTTATGACCATTAGACGTAGAATTTCGAAATGAAACCTGCCCAACTTTTGTAAGTAAGCTGTAAGGAATGAGCCTGCCAAATTTCAGCCTTCTACCTACACGGGAAGTTGGAGAATTAGTGATGAGTCAGTCAGTGAGTGAGTCAGTGAGGGCTTTGCCTTTTATTAGTATAGACTAGCAGAATACCCGCGCTTCGCAGCGGAGAAGTAGTGTGTTAAAGAAGTTATGAAAAAAGAAAAGGAAACATTTTAAAAATAACGTAAGATGATTGTTAATGTAATTGTTTTGTCACTGATATGAGTGTTGCTGTCATATATATAGACACAGACACACATTTACATACACCTATATCTATCTATCTATATATGTATATCTATATCTATCTTATATATCTATCTATATGTATATATCCATCTATCTATCTATATATGTATATCTATATATATATATATATATATATATATATATATATATATACACATATCTCCTTTGGGGTGCAAGGAGCTGTTGCTGGCGGTGCCAGAATCCACTGAGGAAGAAAAATTTAAAACATTATTTGTACAAAATCTTAATTTATCTATCCATTCCTAAATAATTAAATGGGCAGGCTATTTCGTATCAGTGCAATATGCTGCTTGTTAAAACAGATGACTCGTAATCTTACGTGCACTTAGTGCTGCGTGGGTATTATGAACTATCGTATTTGTTCAAGTACTATTTAAATTTTAAATATAAGTCATTTTTATTTGGTCAACAGAAATATGTTTAGTAGGAAGGAAAGTTAAATTTAATCATCATTGCATAAATTTTTCTTCACCATAGAAATTTAAAGACTAAATCCAACTTCCATTCCTACCAAAGATATTTCTGGCGACTAAATAGAACCTACTGTAGTATATCCAAATTCGAGCTATTGAGCTGTCGCCTGCCTGCCGTCACCCTCGCTTCGCTCTTACTTTTTTTCCGTTCATTTAATCTTGGCTAGTCGCGAAATATTATAACATGGAAGGAGGATTGCACGAGTATGGCTTTACCAAAACAATCATTGATGTCGAATAAAGTATCTATGATTCCTAAAGCTTAAATTGGTGATCTGGTTTTCTGCGTTAACCTCATATTTTTTCATACTTCTTCCCAAACAGGGGTTGCGAGAGTAAAATGAATCATTAAGCGCTGATATATATATATTGAATATATTGAAATAGTTTTACTATCAAATAATGCAAACAGTACGCGGCACGTGCTTCGCCCTAATTCTGGGCTCATCAGGCAGTACACACGCACTGCACCCACTCTCGCGCATCGAACCTAAGACGTCAGCGCTAAAGTGAAGCCTCTCATGTTGCGCTATGGTGTGTGGGTCGTTTATTTGACAGTATTGTAGATCGGGTGTATATATATATATATATATATATATATATATATATATATATATATATATATATATATTTTGAGAATGTAACGTATAGTTTTGTCCAGGAGGAAAGCAATGTTGCCTCAAATCAATGGCAACCTTTTGTAGGGTGTGTCCCTGAGACTTATTAATTGTCATCGCGAAGCAGAGCCTTACTGGAAATTTGAGGCATTTCAATTCAAATGGGAGATCAGAGGGTATAACGGTGATGCCAGCAATACATTCAGAGTGTGGCGCTCTGCTTTTTCTGTGTAGCTGCCTTTACACAGCCTCTCCGCTGCTTTATAAACGAACGCCATAGAAAGCCATCACCTTGTAAATTGTGTAATGCGTTTTTTGAACAGGTTTGATGCATGGAAGTGATCACTCGTACTGCGTTCAATAAGTTCTCGTGAGCTGCCATCTTGTGTGATGTTGCGATGTCTACGGCTTAATTTAATGTTATCTAAGACCCGGTACTTAAAAGTTTCTGGCTGCACTCCGGTTGTAATGTGACGAAGCTGCGCGAGCTCACTTTTGAGAATGCAAGTATAGTTGTCCAGGAGAAAAGCAATCTTGCCTGAAATCAATGGCATCTTTTTGTAGGGTCTGTCCTTGAGACTTATTACTTGTCATCGCGCAGCTGAGCCTTACAGGAAATTGGAGGTATCTGAATTGAAATGGGAGATTAGAGGGTATAAAGGGGGCGCGAGGAATACATTGAGTGTGGAGAAACTCTAGAGACACCGTGTGTATTAACTTGTGGATTTTTCTGTGAGTATTTGGTGGGAGTGTGATGAAGTTGCTTCGGAAGACGCCTTTAGCCGCGGAGCTCAGCTCAGAGCGAAATGAGGTAAATGGGAGGGGATATGATGACGTGACTCCCCCAACCGCGTTAAGTGTCAATCCCCCACAAACACGGTATCTCGGAATTTAATAAGCACACCCCTTCACCTGCAATTTTAACTTAGTTACAAAGTGATCAAAACTGTCGTTTATATCCTGCGTCCTCTCATTAAACTTGTATCCAGCATTACCCGTGGGCATGAGAAACACCAGCGGCACCCTGTCTATTAACTTAATTTAAAGTTTAGGTTTACACCTTTCTTTCCGAAGTAGCAGCACTCATTAATATGGTAGTATATGTCACTCGCTCGCTTCTTATTGTTTCGCTGCCTTCTCAATTATATAATGCATGTTTTTATAATGCATGCTTTCTTCAGCGCGTTTTGGAGCTCTTCCTGGTTTTCTACGTAGTGCGTTGACAGTCAGTTCACGTGATTACGCGGGAGGCGTGATGATGTCACACGAAACTCCGCCCCCCACGGAACTGGCTGAACTCCATTACAGTAAATGGAGAAAAATACCTTCCAGTTATGACCATTACGCGTAGAATTTCGAAATGAAACCTGCCCAACTTTTGTAAGGAAGCTGTAAGGAATGAGCCGTCCAAATTTCAGCCTTCCACCCACACGGGAAGTTGGAGAATTAGAGATGAGTCAGTCAGTCATTCATTCAGTCAGTGAGTGAGTCAGTGAGGGCTTTGCCTTTTATTAGTATAGATTATATTATCACACTTGGGTCACAGAATTGCACAGAAAACACAGGAGATTGTAGAGACAGGAACTTTATTCAAACACTTCAAACAAACATGTCTCTTTCAGAAGTAAAAAAAGCTCAGTATGCAGTTGGTTCTTCATTAACAGTAGAATTATGAGCGCCTACGAAAAAACTCGTAGATCCGTCTCACCTTAAATTGCTCAGCGTCTTTTGTCCTTTAAATGTGTTGATAAGCAGCAAACAGCAATCAGTCTGCTGTCACATCCCCCACCAGCGCACAGGTTTCTCAGCTCAAGTCCGTTTACCTGCATGTCAGTTTTTTGGAGTTGTATAGAGTGAGAATTCAAGCAAAATGACACCTTTTATAAATACTATATCATTATTTGGAACACATGTGTTTCATGTGTGTTCCATGTCTACAACAGTCTATGTACAGTAAACTCATCATTAAAACAGAAACGTTTTTCATGTTTTAGTAATAATTGATAAAATGTAGACATGAAGTGTATAATGTGTTAAGCCTGATTTCCATATATCAAATAAACACTTTCTCAAAGGTATAAATATAACGGAACAAGTTCGCTTCTATTCAAAAATATAACTGCAGAAAAAGAACACACGTTAGGGTGCAACATTGACACACTTGTACTGTGACTGCTTTGGTGGCATAACAGTATCAGCTGTTGCCCGGTAATCAAAACTTCACAGGTTCAATCCCCGGCGAGTTTGTTTTGAGAAGTGAGCTGCTTTTATTATTACTATTTTAGTATAAAAACTTACATTTTATTTCAGTCAGTCTGTAACAGCCGGTGTAAATGTATGATACTTGTAAAGGTTAGCTTTTTTTTTTTATATTCAGTTTCATTCTCTCAGTCGCATTCACGATCTTACCCTACCCCCGCCCCCATCTGACACTGCTGTTTTCACATAAAGACACACTATTGCTCTGCACTTTGTAGGAAGTAAGTAAATAAACATGTGCACTTTTATTCAGGACTATAACCGAAGAAAAAAGAAAGTCACAAGTACACTGCAGAGCTTCCTGCGTTTGAGCGACACGGCATGCTCAAAAAATAAACGTGTAACGCCATGAAAAGTGCACGTAAACACTTCAGTTCGCAAGCATTGGTACGAGAATGCAGTCAGACTTCTTTTTAAGGCACACACACTGTCCAGGTGTAAACACTAGCGCATGTTATTTATTTGGATCACATAAAGACACACTATAGCTTGCATGTTATTTATTTATGTTATTTATTTGGATTCCAAATGAATAACATGCGAGCTATAGCGTGTCTTTATGTGATCCAAATAAATAACATGCACTAGTGTTTACATCTAGACGGTGTGTGTGCCCTAAAAATTTTCTCAAATTAGGGCCCTTATGTTGTTTTGCATATAGGGAACAGATATATCACTTATTGCATGTCTCATGGGTGACATGTATCTTCTCCATGAAGAACAAAAAAAAGTCCACTTTTAGAAAATTCAGAAAATCATGCAAAGCATTGCTTCCTTTTTAATACCTTATCCTGGTATTACACACACCAACTTGTTTTCAAAAGCCTCTTTGTTTGAAGTGATAAAAGATTCTTGGATTGTATTTCAGAAATATTTTGAACCTTCACCACCGTGCATTGTAGAAAGTCCAAGGTTGGTTGGATGGTCAGATTAACTTTGAAACTCATTACCCCCCCCGACTGTGGCTCTGTGGAATTTTACTGTTCAAAACTGGAGTCATGTATTTCCTTTTTCAATCTCTGCTTGGTTAGGCTTAATGTACTTTGAAATATATTGTTTTTTAATTATCTTAAGAACATATTATTTATAAATATATTGTAGATTTGTCACTACACTTCTAAACTAGTGAGGAGACTACTAATGACTTTTAATATTATGAAATTTTTAAAGCATTTGAAAACCTCTCCAAACCAAATCAAATACCAATCCAATAATTTGGCCTGCTGATTTCATTTGCCTCTACTTAATGTTTTCAGTTCTATCATTCTCTCTCTCTCTCTGTTGACAGGGATGGTGATATATGTCCGACTTTTCTGGCTTCTTTTCATCTTCTTGACCTTCTATTGTTCTTAATTCCCTAGGATAAAACTTTTTTCTATTGCATATGTCGTATTATGTAAAATATTTGTAAGCTCCCTTACTTATTCAATCTGTGTGCATACATGCTCTTATGTTATTTTGTCATGTTGACTAGAACATAATTTTTACAAACTGTAGTTCTGTTTCTAAAACCCCAGTTACTACAATACAATTAAAAAATTTTTTAAATATTTTTGAACTGATCTTCATGAATATTTTGCCGTCAACCTTTCTGATGATCCCCTCTGCTTTCTTTGCAAAGTACATTTTTGTAAATGTAATGAGAATGACACACAATCTTGGTATTTGGCGAGCTGCATAACAGTCTATTTCATCTATTCTTTCCTATGACAACAGTTTCACTCAGTTCTTCATTCTCCCATTCATTTTCTGTGAACAACCCTGGGAATAGTTGCTGAAGTGTAGCCCTTAGTTCCCTGTTGGAAGTCCCCTGATTTTCCATTCCTTAGGTTTTGGAAGCATTCCTTTTTACATTTTATGTTACTTAAATTACAGTATTTGTAACATAACAGCTTTTCAGACAAGTCTGAGTTGGATTACCTTCCACAGCTGCTGGTTGTATTCTTCAGCTTTCATTACAATTTCTTTTCTGTCCACAAGATGGTGTAGAAATATGCAGGAGCACATTTGTACTTAGGTCACCAGAGTGTCGATGAGTCCTCCCCATACAAATACAGTGCATTATGGTTAATAGTTACTTTTTACTATTTCCATGAATAAGAAGAATATTTTGTTTATGTATAAACAGCCTACTTTGTCAACTTCTTCACAATTATAGTTATAATAAATGTTTATAGTGGGATACAAAAAAGGGACAGGTTAAAAAAAGAATTATTATTTGTATAGTCAGGCAACACTAAATCAACTGCAGAGGCTGTACATGTCTCTTTAATGTTGATATCACATGAAGTGCTAAGTTTGCCAATGAATAACTGTGTGTTTAATTTTCTTTTCCAAGAGTGTTTTTCTAGAAGTAGTTTATTTAATGATATTTTAATAAAAATACATGTATTTGGGATGTGTCACGGTCTTGTGACCATGGTGAAAGTGAATCCATGTTACTTGACTTTGCAAAAGGTCAGGGGCTGCAGATCACTGGATGCTGGTTCCAGTGCTCTAAGCTGCATCAATGGACTTGGTACTCCAGTACTGGTGGTGCAGTGAAGGAGATTGATCACATCTTCGTAGGCAGATGCTGGAGGCTCTTACAAAACAGCAGGGTCCATAGAAGTGCCCATTTTGTGAATTCTGACCACAGACTTGTTGCTACTCTGAAGATCCTGCTTAGGTCCAGCAGGCTACCATCTACTAGGAAAATGAGGCTGGATCTAACCAGTCTCCAATATCAGGCTGTTTCTGAGAGTTTGCAAGCAGTTTGTACGAGAAACTTACAGACTTGGGTGCAGCTGCCAATACTAATGTGGGAGTCCTTCCTTCACAAGGACTCTGAAGGTTGCTGAGGGTTGTGTTGTTGTTATTGGTGTTCCCAGAAGGAGGTGTTTCATCTCACAGGGCACTCTAATTATCATCAAGAGGAATCGCAGCACACAGCTTTATGGCAACTCCAGTTTGTACCGGAAACTGAGAATGATGGCTGGTGGGGCTCTGAGGGCAGATAAGGAGGCACTTGTTAGAGGAATCTGTGAGTAAATGACATGCCATCTCTAGTCAAGTGGCCCACATCCAGCTTACAGAGGAACATAAGTATTACACACAACCGAATCTGTTCCTCTGAGAATCGCAGTCAGGGCGGCTGATGCAATGGTCCTTAAGGATGACACTGCAGTTGTGACAAACTGGCCTGGCTACTTTGAGCAACTGTTTAAAGATGATATCCCTGGGTCCATGGGTTCTTGAGGCTGATCCTCCAATTAGCTGTGAACTACCCAATGTCACTGAGATTGCACAGGTGGTGATCCAGTAGGGAAGGTGGCAGGGACCTGTGGTATCCAGAGTAAACTTTTCCAGGCGGGTGGCAAGGCTGTTGACCTGGCATTGCAAGCAATTTGCTTCCATTTGGGCATCATCCCAACTCACTGGAAACTGGACTTGTTGTCCCTATCTGGAAAGGGATGGGTGATCGCCTGGATTGCATTAACTTTAGTGGGATAACACTGCTTTCAGTGCCAGGTAAGGTCTAGGGCCATCCTCAATTGGATACGTGATCACTTTCTCACTTACCAGCAACTGGAGCAGTCTGGTGTTACACCTAAGAAGTTTAGCATGGACCGCATCCTGGCACTGAGGATTCTCATGGAGAGTAAAAGTTAATATCGGCAGAGATTTTATTTTTTTTGCAGCCTTTGTCAATTTTCGTAAAGTGTTTAACTCAGTTAATCGTGCTGCCCTGTGGGACATCCAGAGACTTTGCAGAACCTCTGCATTTTTTCTAGTTGATTCTGGGGTTCATCAGGGCTGTGTTCTTGCTCCTACCCTGTTCAGTGCTTGCATAGACTGGGTGTTAGGCAAGGTCATGGGATCCAGCAGCTGTGGGGCATCTGTTAGTGAAGAAAGATTCACTAATCTTGACTTTGCTGACGATGCTGTCATCCTCGGGGCTCCCTAGAGACTGAGCAAAGAGTCTGAGTGTCAGGAAAGCATGGGGGGTCATGAGGTCACTGGAGAGGGGTGTGTGGCACTCCCGTTATTTATGCAAAAGGATGAAAGTCCAAGTCTTTAGAGTCCTGGTGTTTCCTGTCTTACTGTATGGTTGCAAGACATGGACGCTATCCAGTTACCTGAGACGAAGACAGGACACTTTCAATACTGTGTTTCTTCGAAGAATCCTTGGGTACCGCTGGTTTGACTTTGTGTCAAATGAGCAGTTGCTCACAGAGTCGCGAATGAAGCACATTACCTGCATTCTGAGGGAGCATCAGTTACTGCACTACAGCCATGTGGCGAGATTCCCAGATGGGGATCCGCTCACAGGATTCATTGTTAAGGACCCGAATGGCTGGACCAGCCCAAGGGTACACCCACGTAACACCTGGCTGCAGCAGATAGTCATTTCTGGAGGGTGTTACTGTTCTGCTTGGGGGATTGCCAATCAGGATCCCAAGCTTTTTAATTGTGTGGTGGGTGCAGCAACACACTGTACCAGTGCATGCTCCATGACCTGACCATACCTGAAATGGTTTGACACAATATTAGGTATTTTTAGTTTTAACAACATTTATTGATAGTTTACAACCTTTATATATCTATTACTAAAATATTGGCATTTCATCTGCCAGACACAGAAAAATAACATAGCTGCATCGAGATAGATGGGATAGCTCTTAATAATATGACTCTGTTTGTCTGTTCCAGAAGCTGTAGCAGCTGCTTAGAGTAAAACAACACAAGGCACATCACCTGAAACAGCTTCTTATTGAAGCAAAAGTGAACAAAAACACAGAAGGTGCAACTGTGGACACTTTTTCTATAGTGCTGTTTCTTGTGACTGAAGACAGAGAGATATAATTAAAGTTAGTAAAAATCTTTAATTGATACACACCAGGCAAAGGTAAAATGACAGAGAAGCACAGTCCTAGGACACCTACCTGCCCTTCGTCTGCCCCAAGGGGTCGGTGTCCCAAATTTTTATAGGGCTTTTGTCTTATGACTTTAGTTACACAAGTATTTCAAAATATTAGCCTGAATCAGCACTAACAGAAATCTACAGGTGGAATACATCTGTTAGTTTTCTTAGTTTGGGGCTCGATGAGTCCACACTTGTGGTTTTTAGTGTAGTAACCTTAAAACAAGAAGTAGCACTTAGCACGCATACTTTGGGCATGCAGGGTCTTCATGACCCTTGTCACGTACACCATGGGCAAGCAGGGTCTGCATGGCTCTTGTCACGCACACCAGATTGATCAAGCTGTTTTGTATTTTTCCACACCACATAAGTCCAGTATCACTAGACTGCAAAACATTGACTGCTGCTCTATGTGCCAGGAGCCTTGTTGTTGGTGTTATCACAAAATTGAACTATGGTCTGTGATTATTGTGCTGAGTAAATTTTTATATTCTATTTGTTGAAGGAAATATTAAACATTACTTTAAAAATGTATAGCATTTATTGAAGAGGCATTGAATAAAGGTATACACGGTTTTTGTTTTTGTGATATGATTTATACATTCTGTGTGTATATATGCTGAGTCACTGAAGACTTGAGATATATAATAGTGTTTCCTGAAAGTTCCATGTATAGCAGTCTTAAAAAAGCTCAGATAAACTCAGGAGTTGGTCTTGGCAACAGACATACAGCTGAACAAGAGCTGCAAAGCTGTCAGCATTTGGTTGATGCAGATAGTTACTGTCATCCTCTACAATGGTGGGAAACTAGTAAAACTAATTTCCCTCGAGTGTGTCACCTAACAAAGAAAATTACTGCCCTATCTTAAAAGACATTTAGCACAGGTGGAAACACTGCTACTTACCATAGAGCATAACTTAACCCTGAGAGTGTCTAGTCTAGTATTTCTGTCCCACAACCTGTGACAGTTGTTGAAATGCTGAGTTAACACTAGAATTACCAAAGCCTACGAAAAAGCTTATAATCCCAGCCCACCTTAAATCCCTTCATTTGTAATACAGTAATCCCTCCTCGATCGCGGGGGTTGCGTTCCAGACCCCGCGATAGGTGAAAATCCGCGAAGTAGAAACCATATGTTTGTGTGGTTATTTTTATATATTTTAAGCCCTTATAAACTCTCCCACCCTGTTAACATTATTAGAGCCCTCTAGACATGAAATAACACCCTTTAGTCAAATGTTTAAACTGTGCTCCATGACAAGACAGAGATGACAGTTCTTTCTCACAATTAAAAGAAAGCAAACATATCTTATCTTCAAAGGAGCGCCATCATAAAGGAGCGCGTCAGGAGCAGAGAATGTCAGAGAAAGCGCTCGCAAAGAAAAGCAAACAATCAAAAATCAATACATGCTTTTAAGTATACAGAAGCACCGCGATAAAGCGGCATTTTGTAGAGGAGCGTCCGTGTCCTCTGTGCAAACAGCCCCTCTGCTCACACCCCCTCCGTCAGGCAGAGAGAGTGAGAAAGATAGAGAGAAGCAAACAAGCACAGCGCGGGAAGCATATCTTATAGCATTGAGGAGTTTTAGTTAATATGCAATACATGCTCTGATTGGGTAGCTTCTAAGCCATCCGCCAATAGCGTCCCTTGTATGAAATCAACTGGGCAAACAAACTGAGGAAGCATGTAACCTAAATTAAAAGACCCATTGTCCGCAGAAAGCGGCGAACCAGTGAAAAATCTGTGATATGTGTTTAGATGTGCTTACATTTAAAATCCGCGATAGAGTGAAACCGCGAAAGTCAAAGCGCGATATAGCGAGGGATTACTGTACATGCATTTCATGTGTGTTCCGTGTCTACAACGATCTATGTAAACACATCGCTAAAACAGAAACGTTTTTCATGTTTTAGTAGTAATTGACAAAATGTAGACATGAAGTGTAAGACTGAAGTCCAAATTTCAAATAAACACTTTCACAAAAGGTACAAGTATAACAAAACAAATGTGCTTTTACTTAGACGTCTGTCTAAAAATTTTTACTCTTTACTCTAAGTGCTGGCCATGTTATGCTAATCACATTTCTAAACTTGTTCAGTTATACTACTCCAATTACTATACAGGTTAAACTCAAAGCAGTTTAATAATTGTGCAGTATTTCCATTAATAACATAATTACAAATATTAAAAAAATATATATTGCTTATGAAACGGAGTTCATTTGCCTTGCTGTGCTTGCAGATAATTAGCCTTTGCTCCTATACCATCCATAACTCCATGTTTCAAATCTTCCTTGAAAGACGTTGCTGCAGAAAAATAGAGATTAGGTTGTGGTTCTGACTTCTAGGACAAGAAGAATTCAAGTACGTGGTCAAAAACTGTCATAAAATTGTAAACGAGTGGACAAATTGTAAGGACAGTTAAAGTGGGTTCTGGCAAAGAACATGGAACCCTGCACATTAAAAGTCTGAATCAGGTCTTGGGGTCCAGTACCCCAAAGCAAAGGATATCAATATCTGGAACTCCTGATCTAATGAATGGAGCACTGGTCTGGATGCCATGCTGGCCGCCCTCTGTGATTATGGTCACCTGCACAGTTGAGTAGTTAGCCGCAGGAACCCATGATCCTTTGGACTGGAATATATGAGAACGTTGCCCAGTAGTCATTTGGTCGATGGCCTAGTCCACGGTTTGATCCCCTCTTTGGTATGACTTGTTTCCCCTTGAAGTTGGATGATTTGTTTGTCTGCAGACCTTTGGCACAGCTTAGTCTCCAGGTTCAAATTCAAGTGCTGTTATATACAATGTGCTAGGAAAAAAATCTTTTACCTGCAGGTGAAAAGACTTAAAAGTTTTGTTCCATATTAGTCAGCATTGCAGTACTTCATGTGTAATTTTTAAGAGTTGCTTATGGATCCCAAAAATAGTGTCTCCAGAGATGTTAGGCCTGTTTTGTTGGGGGTACCCCTTTTCAAAAATAACTCTTAACGGTAAAACAGATTGTCATTTTATCCAGTCTCTGCCTGTCTCTTAGCCAGTTTGTTTTTTTTTTAAGGTCAAAAATGAATTTTGCAGATGGTAATCACAATGCACATGTTTTCATTCATTGTATCCATTATTATTCAAAAATTGATCTCTCAATAAAAAATGTCCTCTATTTTTGTAGATATTTGGTCATTGTTCCGAACTCGACTCAATTAAAAGCATATTCATCATAACAACTACATCACCAAAATATAAAATAAAGTCAATCTTAATTTATATACATAGCAAAGGAATGTCTCAAAATATTCAAACTATTGACATATAAACTTTGCTGTTATGAAAATAACTTTGCAAACTAAAAATAACCATCTTTCCCCCCCTTAGAGGTAATGTGGAGTGAGTGGGTATTGGGTCAGTGAAAACTTCAGAATCCAGTTCCGTTAAATATTATAAACTGGCAAAACCCGAATGTTATATTTCTCCTATGGAGAACACAAATACATCTAGGAGTGGCAAACCAAACAAAAGAAAAAATAAAGTAGAGTGGTGTGGAGGTTATTAGTTAAAATAATTGTGTTCTGTGGAGGTTCCTGTAGAATATTTTAAAGTATTTACTTTCCTTTCTTCATCCAGTCTTATACTGGAGCCTAGACAGGCATTCTCGATCTCCTTTTCATAATTAATGTAATATAAATACCAGCGTCCTGCAGAGAACACATCTCAGCCAGCATAGCAAGCAAAAGTCAAAGAAGAAATCCACAGCCTGGACTGATAAATTCCTAATTATTTCTAGAAATAACAGCAAAATAAACTAAAACAGTTAAGCTCCACATTCCCTTTCCCAATTGCTATAATTACGGAATATTGTTCACATTATGTGCAGTCTTGTAATTTACATTATTTAAAAAAGAAATTCGTTTTCACTTCATCTAAGGCTAACAAGTTATTTTCAGAAGCTGCAATTATCTTAAAATATATTTATTATTACCTCCATTCATCCATCCATTTTCCAACCCACTGAATCCGAACACAGGGTTACGGGGGGTCTGCTGGAGCCAATCCCAGCCAACACAGGGCACAAGGCAGGAACCAAACCCGGGCAGGGTGCCAACCCACTGCAGGACACACACAAGCACACCCACACACCAAGCACAATTTAGAATCACTAGTCCACCTAACCTTCATGTCTTTGGACTGTGGGAGGAAACCGTATCTTAAAGCTAAACAGTTTATATATTCATATCCCAGCTATTTTTCTTTAAGCTAATATTTTTTACTAATTAAATTGACACATTTCTACCTATGACTTCAGAATTTAACGTGTCCGGAATGTTTAATTAGACCATCAAATTAAATAAAGCTAATCCCTATTATCAGCTATGTAGTCATTCAAACATTAACATTCAACTTCACATTTAAGATATTCAAATTACTTGTGAACACGGGGCGCAAGGCAGGAACCAATCCCGGGCAGGGCGCCAACCCACCGCAGTCAACTTCTATTTAAATTTTAAATATGTGTAATTTTTTTTTAGTTGACAGAAATATGTTTAGTAGGAATGTAAGTTAAATTTAGTCATCATTGCATAAATTTTTCTTCACCATAGAAATTTAAAGACTAAATTCAACTTCCATTCATACCAAAGATATTTCTGGCGACTGAATAGAACCTACTTATATCCAAATTGGAGCTATTGAGCTGTCGCCTGCTGCCTGAATAAGTCACCCTCGCTTCGCTCTTACTTTTTTACCGTTCATTTAATCATGGCTAGTCGCGGAAAAATTATAAAATGGAAGGAGGATTACACTGAGTATGGCTTTATCAAAACAATTATTGATGGCGAATAAAGTATCCATTATTCATAAAGCTTCAATTGGTGATCTGTTTTTCTGCGTTAACCTCGTATTTTTTCATACCTCTTCTCAAACCAAGGGGGTGCAAGGGTAAAATGAATCGGAAGCGCTGATAGATATATATATATATATATATATATATATATATATATATATATATATAGTTTACTGTCAAATAATGCAAACAGTACGCGGCACGTGTTTCGCCCTAATTCTGGGCTCATCAGGCGTACACACTCACTGCACCCCCTCTCGGGAATCGAACCTCGGACGTCAGCGTTACAGGCGAAGCCTCTCATGTTGCGTCACGGTGTGTGGTTCGTTTATTTGACAGTATGTAGATCAGGGTGTGTGTGTGTGTGTTTGTAATATATATAAAAAAGATAACTCCTGTAGCCACAATAAATGCCTTTATTGAATAGACAAACCAGGGATGAACAAGTTCCTTTCTACTGCAGCCACAGCCGCTACACACATAAAAAACATCAATAATAAGTCATAAACTTGCAATATTATTTAGGAAAATCGCAACATTTTACTCACCAAAAATTTGGATTATTTGTAAATAAAATCCATCGTCCGCTCTTTCCTCAAAAACAGTTCAATTACTCTGTCGTACGGATTATCCGTGCGCTTCAGATCCATCAAAACCTCACTTTCTATTGCCATCGAAGCTAATGCTGAAATGCGAACCCGCCCTATGGTATTTCTGCCATAAGTTTCAATTCGCTTTAGGGCTGAAAATGTCCGCTCGACAGAAGCAGTGTACATAGGAATGCTCACCGCCAAATATACCAATGTGAACAGCTGCCCCATGCTCTCATTCAGATTTTTCTGATGAAGGAAGTCAAAGAGATCAGTGGGAGATTTTCCTGCAAAATCATCCATGGCATACATTACAGTCAGTTCTATTTTTAGCGGACACAGATCAAAAAGCGCTCTGTGGCTCTTGTGTTAAAGTGGAGAAGGCTGCATGCGTGAAATTTTTCTTGTATTCCCGAAACTTCTGGAGCTCAAGGAGCGTGACAAACATCAGGTTTTCGTGGTCTTGAAATCTGGTCTGTGTCTGGCAAATAATATTGTCCAGAATCCTGCCATGGAGTTGGCCGTAGTGCACGCGGCGATCTTTTGCACGGAGCGTTTGCGGTGCGTTCAGTGGCCTTGGAGAGTTCCTCATATCGACTTCTATCCAATCAATGCGTCTGAATACTGTGACGTTGCTTTACGCCTGCTAGAGGGCCCTACTAACACCAACTCAAAATCTGATTGGTTGAAGCAACAGGTTAATCGACATTTATTCTGTGTTAGAGTGCCTCCACAACAGATTGTGAAAGCCCCTCTGCCTGGCAACAAATGATGGCTGAAATGTGATTGGTTAAATGCTTTAATACGAAACTCTGCCTCCCTCGGCTATCGAGCTGCAGTATATTCTCTCTGCCTGACAACAAATGACGGCTGAAATGTGATTGGTTAAATATTTTAATGTGAAACTCCGCCTCCCACGGCTATCGAGCTGCATTCTATTACAGTATATGGACAAAAATACGTTCCAGTATTTTCCATTACACGTAGAATTTCGAAATGAAACCTGCCCAACTTTTGTAATTAAGCTGTAAGAAATGAGTCTGCCAGATTTCAGCCTTCTACCTACAAGGGAAGTTGGAGAATTAGTGATGAGTGAGTCAGTAAGGGCTTTGCCTTTTATTAGTATAGACAGTAATACATTAACATTATACAAAGTTATTGTCTGATATACAATGCCTGCATTTTTATCAATCTTTAATTTAACATTGTTTTTTCTCAGTATGCTGCTGTTGGAGTATGTGAATTTCCCCTTGGGATTAATATAGTATCTATCAATCGATCGATCGTCATGGCCAAAATTATTGGCACCCCTGGAATTTTCCCAGAAAATACACCATTTCTCCCAGAAAATTGTTGCAATTACAAATGTTTTGGTATGCACATGTTTATTTCCTTTATGTGTATTAGAACAACACAAAAAAACAGAACAAAAGCCAAATCTGACATCATGTCACACAGAACTCCAAAAATGGACTGGACAAAATTATTGGCACCTTTTCAAAATTGTGGGTAAATCGTTTTATTTCAAGCATATGATGCTCGTTTGAACTCACCTGTGGCAAGAAACAGGTGCTGGCAATATAGCAATCACACCTGAAGTCAGTTAAAATGGAGGAAGGTTGACTCAACCTTTCTGTTGTGTGTCTGAGTGTGCCACACTAAGCATGGAGAACAGAAAGAAAAGCAGAGAATTGTCTAAGATCCTGAGAGCAAAAATTGTGGAAAAATATCAACAATCTCAAGGCTGCAAGCCCATCTCCTGAGATCTTCATGTTCCTTTGTTCACTGTGCGCAACATAATCAAGAAGTTCACAACACATGGCACTGTAGCTAATCTCCCTGGACGTGGATGGAAGAGAAAAATTGATAAAAGTCTGCAATGAAGCATAGTCCGAATGGTGGATAAACAGCCCCAATCAACTTCAAAACATTTTCAAGCTGTTCTGCAGACTCAGGGTGCAACAGTGTCAGCTCGAACTATCTGTTGACATCTGAACGAAATGAAACGCTATGGCAGGAGAGCCAGGAGGACCCCACTGCTGACACAGAAACATAAAAAAGCCAGACTGGAGTTTGCCAAAATGTACTTGAGGAAGCCAAAATCCTTCTGGGCAAATGTCTTATGGACAGATGAGGCCAAGGTAGAGCTTTTTGTTAAAGCTCATTATTCTACTGTTTACAGAAAATGGAATGAGGCCTACAAAGAAAAGAACACAGTACCTACAGTCAAACATGGTGGAGGTTCTAAGATGTTTTGGGGTTTGTTTTGCTGCCTCTGGCATTGGATGCCTTGACTATGTGCAAGGCATCATGAAATCTGAAGACTACCAAAAGATATTGGGGCGCAATGCAGGGCCCAGTGTCAGAAAGCTGGGTCTGCATCAGAGCTCATGGGTGTTCCAGCAGGACGATGACCCCAAACATAACTCTAAAAGCACCCAGAAATGGTTGAAGACAAAGCGCTGGAGAGTTTTGAAGTGGCCAGCAATTGAGCAATTGAGAGGTGTAATAAGCTTGTTGATGGTTATAGGAAACGCTTGATTTCAGTTATTTTTTCCAAAGGGCGTGCAACCAAATATTAAGTTGAGGGTGCCAATAATTTTGACGGGGGCAACGGTTCATCTTCCAGCAAGACAACGACCCTAAGCACACAGCCAACATATCAAAGGAGTGGCTTCAGGACAACTCTGTGAATGTCCTTGAGTGGCCCAGCCAGAGCCCAGACTTGAATCCGATTGAACATCTCTGGAGAGATCTTAAAACGGCTGTGCCCTGACGCTTCCCATCCAACCTAATGGAGCTTGAGAGGTGCTGCAAAGAGGAATGGGTGAAACTGGCCAAGGATAGGTGTGCCAAGCTTGTGGCATCATATTCAAAAAGACTTGAGGCTATAATTGCTGCCAAAGGTGCATCGACAAAGTATTGAGCACTGGCTGTGAATACTTATGTACAGTGGGATGCAAAAGTTTGGGCAACCTTGTTAATAGTCATTATTTTCCTGTATAAATCGTTGGTTGTTACGATAAAAAATGTCAGTTAAATATATCATATAGGAGACACACACAGTGATATTTGAGAAGTGAAATGAAGTTTATTGGATTTACAGAATGTGTTTAAACAAAATCAGGCAGGTGCATAAATTTGGGCACCATTGTCATTTTATTGATTCCAAAACTTTTAGAACTAATTATTGGAACTCAAATTGGCTTGGTAAGCTCAGTGACCCTTGACCTACATACACAGGTGAATCCTATAATGAGAAAGAGTATTTAAGGGGGTCAATTGTAAGTTTCCCTCCTCCTTTAATTTTCTCTGAAGAGTAGCAACATGGGGTCACAAAACAACTCTCAAATGACCTGAAGACAAAGATTGTTCACCATCATGGTTTAGGGGAAGGATACAGAAAGCTGTCTCAGAGATTTAAGCTGTCTGTTTCCACAGTTAGGAACATACTGAGGAAATGGAAGACCAGGCTCAGTTCAAGTTAAGGCTCGAAGTGGCAGACCAAGAAAGATTTCGGATAGACAGAAGCGACGAATGGTGAGAACAGTCAGAGTCAACCCACAGACCAGCACCAAAGACCTACAACATCATCTTGCAGCAGATGGAGTCACTGTGCATCGTTCAACCATTCGGCACACTTTACACAAGGAGATGCTGTATGCGAGAGTGATGCAGAGGAAGTCTTTTCTCCGCCCACAGCACAAACAGAGCCGCTTGAGGTATGCTCAAGCACATTTGGACAAGCCAGCTTCATTTTGGAATAAGGTGCTGTGGACTGATGAAACTAAAATTGAGTTATTTGGGCATAACAAGGGGCGTTATGCATGGAGGAAAAAGAACACAGCATTCCAAGAAAAACACCTGCTACCTACAGTAAAATATGGTGGTGGTTCCATCATACTGTGGGGCTGTGGGGCTGTGTGGCCAGTGCAGGGACTGGGAATCTTGTCAAAGTTGAGGGACGCATGAATTCCACTCAGTATCAGCAGATTCTGGAGACCAATGTCCAGGAATCAGTGACAAAGCTGAAGCTGCGCCGGGGCTGGATCTTTCAACAAGACAACGACCCGAAACACAGCTCAAAATCCACTAAGGCATTCATGCAGAGGAACAAGTACAACGTTCTGGAATGGCCATCTCAGTCCCCAGACCTGAATATAATTGAAAATCTGTGGTGTGAGTTAAAGAGAGCTGTCCATGCTCGGAAGCCATCAAACTTGAATGAACTAGAGATGTTTTGTAAAGAGGAATGGTCCAAAATACCTTCAACCACAATCCAGACTCTCATTGGAACCTACAGGAAGCATTTAGAGGCTGTAATTTCTGCAAAAGGCGGATCTACTAAATATTGATTTCATTTCTTTTTTGTGGTGCCCAAATTTATGCACCTGCCTGATTTTGTTTGAACAATTATTGCACACTTTCTGTAAATCCAATAAACTTCATTTCACTTCTCAAATATCACTGTGTGTGTCTCCTATATGACATATTTAACTGACATTTTTTATCGTAACAACCAACGATTTATACAGGAAAATAATGACTATTAACAAGGTTGCCCAAACTTTTGCATCCCACTGTACATGTGATTTCTCAGTTTTTTTATTTTTAATAAATTTGCAAAAACCAAAAGTAAACATTTTTCACATTGTCATTATGGGGTGTTGTGTGTAGAATTCTGAGGAAAAAAAATAATTTAATCCATTTTGGAATAAGCCTGTAACAAAATGTGGAAAAAGTGATGCGCTGTGAATACTTTCCGGATGCACTGTATATACGCAAAATGAATCAGTCTTCCGCAATACAAAATACAGACAGGAAGATAATGCACAAAAACACAGTCCACAGTATGATCCACAAAAATTATTTACAAAGAGAAAAATCAGTGTATATACTAAAAGACAAAAAATACACCAAAATCCCAATTTAGTTAAATACCCCCATCAAAACTGTAATATTACTAGGAGATATTTTTATAGTGGTGGGTGACCATGAACTGCTAGCAAGGAACAGGGGCGCGTGTGAAGCCAAGCAGGCCTCTATGGCAACCCTGCAGCTGGACTGTCAGCACCTCTTCATGTTGCATTGCTGAAGCAGCACTAAAATGCAGGGGAAAGTGTCATCTTGCATTGTCTTTTGCTGAAAAAGAAAGGTAAATGCCCCTCTTCCTTTTTTCACAGTATTCCCCTTTCCTTGAAAATGCAGATGCTTATTGTTTTCTTTCCTTGGCAATGCATGGGTAGGCACATTGCCATGCCCTTAACTTGTCAAATTTTTGGTTTGGGTTGTCTGATTTTCTTAATTACATTCTTTTTATTCACACCCTCCTGCTTTCCTACATTTTGTTTTTACTTCTAGACTTTTCCTGTATCTGTTACTAAAAGTTCATGTTACATTGCAAGTTTGAAATCAGTACATCAGTGCAGTTTTGCCCTTCCTGACAGAGAACACATTAATATGATATTTTGAATACACTGTGTGTATATCTTATATCTTATATCTAAGAAAACTGATAAAATTCACTCAATGGAACATGAAGAAGTAAATCTACTGTGATAACTGAATGACATGATAACACTTTTTCAACATTCAGCAGTAAAAAGATAACTGTCCACGGTTAGACAAAAATTAACTTAAAAAGCAGGTAACACAGCTAAAGAGTACTGAAAAAAATGTCAAAAAATTTACTCACATTCAAAGTATGAATGTCATGTCAGGTTTTCACAGTTCATGTGTTCTACAACAGGCATGTCAAACTCACTACCATTGGTGGGCCACTTCGACTGCCATATGTGCGTCAGCGGGCCGCACTCTAACAAATACTGTTATACAAAGGGTGGCACGGTGGGGCAGTGCTAGAGCTGCTGCCTCACAGTAAGGAGACCTGGGTTCACTTCCCGGGTTCTCCCTACATGGAGTTTGCATGTTCTCCCCGTGTCTACGTGGGTTTCCTCCGGGTACTCCGGTTTCCTCCCACAGTCCAAAGACATGCAGGTTAGGTGCATTGGCGATTCTAAATTGTCCCTAGTGTGTGCGTGGTGTGTGTGTGTGTGCCCTGCGGTGGGCTGGCGACCTGCCCAGGGTTTGTTTCCTGCCTTGCACCCTGTGTTGGCTGGGATTGGCTCCAGCAGACCCCCGTGACCCTGTAGTTAGGGTATAGCGGGTTGGATAATGGATGGATGGATATTGTACAGAGTTACTGTAGCTTTCTTTCCAATACTGAAAACTTTAAAAAATGTAAGTTAAATTTTAAAGAAAAACAATTTATTTCCATGCAATCTCCGTACAACAGCATACAATGAGAGTTTTAGCCTCTTAGCTAGGTCCTTATATAGAAATCTTGCAGTCTGAGATCTATTTCTTTTGTTCCCACACTTGGCATCTCTTGTTAGTAACCAGTTCGGCAATATCAGGCTTAAAATCTTGTGCAGCTGCAACTTTTATGAAGGATAAAAGGTGCTTGACAGTAAGTCTTGAGCAATGTGGGGTTTTGGTAACTTTCATTAATGAAAACAATTACTTACAAAGGGTATTTTCTTCCAAACATAGACAGTACTCTTGATGCCAACTTACGAATCTGCACATACAAGGGTGGCAGGTAATCATACAAGCCTGGCACACCAACTTTGTTGTATTTTGCCTTCAGAATAGAATCTGACTGCAGTTCAATCAGTTCCATTTAGATATTCTCAGGCACATTCACAGCGTTGTAAGAGTATGGTGACATAAACAGCGCAAAGTCCTGTTTGCGTGAACTGAAATCACGAAAACGCTCAATGAATTAATTGCTCAGTAATTCAAATTGGAAAACAAATCCTCCAAAAATCAAATATTACTTTAATAAGTTAACTTCAATGTTTATATTGTAAAACAATTCAATATGCAAAAAGCCTCCTGACCTGCACTAATTTTACAAACTCAAAATCACAAAAATCTGTTAATAGGCAACTCACCAACTTCTCGCGTCCACTTCAGATCTTCAGCTGTGGTCTACGCTAACTGTTCGTTACAATACTAGCACAAAATTACATAAAACTAGTGCAAAAAAGTGAAAATATCCATACATCCATCCTTTTCCGCTTATCCGAGATTGGGTTGCGGGGGCAGCAGCTTGAGCAGAGATGCCCAGACCTCCCTCTCCCTGGCCACTTCTACTAGCTCTTCCGGGGGAATCCCGAAGCATTCCCAGTCCAGCCGAGAGACATAGTCCCTCCAGCGGGTACCGGGTCTTCCCCAGGGCCTCCTCCCTATTAGACATACCTGGAACACCTTACCAGGGAGGTGTCCAGGAGGCATCCTAATCAGATGCCCAAGCCACCTCATCTGACTTCTCTCAATGCGGAGGAGCAGTGGCTCTACTCTGAGTTTCTCCCGGATGACTGAGCTTTTCACCCTATCTTTAAGGGAAAGCCCAGACGCCCTACGGAGTAAACTCATTTCAGCTGCTTGTATTCGCGATCTCGTTCTTTCGGTCACTACCCAGAGCTCATGACCATAGGTGAGGGTAGGAACGTAGATCGACTGGTAAATTGAGAGCTTTGCCTTATGGATCAGCTCCCTTTTCACCACGACAGACTGATGCAGAGTCCACCACACTACGAACGCCACACCAATCCACCTGTCAATCTCCCACTCCATTACGTGAAAATATGTGAGCTATTACTACTCGTGATGGTCATTTCTGCTCAGTAGCCAGTCTCAGCAGCCCAGCCAGTAGTGTAGCCTGCCAGGCTGCTGCAGCCTAGCACTTCAGTTGCAGCATCAAGGCTCGTAATAGGCAGTGTCATGCCTAGGGTATCAAGGAGCTGACACCACAGCTGCAGCTATACTAGCAGATGACGTTTCCAGTACTGTAATGCCATAGGAAAACGTTCTTTTGTCAGACTAGGAACTAAGAAAAGTCAATAAGTAACGTCGAAGATGCAGAATCATTCAATCATAAACAACAGTAATCATTTTGTACAAGTTTAGTGCTAACTAGGATCTGACATGCGGGCCACGGGCCGTGTTTGACGTGCTTGTTCTAGAATGCCTGCAAAGGTGTTTTCCCACCAGCATAACTATCCATCCATCAATTATTCAACCCGCAATATCCTATGGGATTGCATTTTCCATTTCAGACAGTCAGAGAATAGGTTCTCTTGCATGTTGAAATATGATTACCTTTAATTTTTGTTTGTTGTGCTGACATGCCCTACTGCATCAAAATCATGATAGGCCCAGCTGAGTTGTTGCCTGGAACAGTTAATACAATAAGAACAGCAACATTTCTGTATCACATTTTCATATACAGGATGTAGTTCAAAGTGCTGTACAGGGTGTCCAAAGGAAAAGGTACAAGAAAAGAAAAAAAAAATCTTACATTAGTTAAGAATAAAAATAATAATGCTTAAATAACACAAAAAAAATCAATACAGGCTTACATATATAGAAATAGGAATGGGTAGGTTGCCAGGTGACTGAGGTGTCCAGGACTGTGACTTTGTTTTTGACTCTCTCATTTACACATTTAATTCCCACTGTTGTCAACATGTAATAGTTCATCAATAATGGACAGGTATTGTTGGTTTCCAATTATGTTTAATTAGTGTCTACCTTGTTGTCTATTTTCACAAATCTTCATCTATATTTGTACCAGTACTCTATTTAGTGTAATCAATACTTGTATTGAAACTGAGAATTGTTCGCAGTCCACTTCACCTGCTCTCAGTGAAGAGTGTTATACAAAAATATAAGTTGTGTTCTTGTACAGTAAATATAATTATTAAAAAGGTGCAGTCCTTGTATAGTATTGTGTTCTAAGTCTCTAAATGTGAGTACAATGATAAAGTCATATAGTCGGGGAAACTCCAGAGAAGATGGCCAAATAAAAATCTACAGGGGTTCCAAGGCCAAAAGATTGTCTAGCCCTGACTGGACATTTTATGTAGCATAAATGAGTATATGGATTGTGCTGCCTTGTACTTTTTGCCAGGGGTTGAAAATGACATTGCATTACACATTGCATAGATAGTACTGTTACTTTTTATTTACTTGGTTTTGTGTTTTCTCTCCATTTGTGTGTAGCAGTTCTTCTTCTTGTATCATATGTTTTGGTTTTCCATATTTTCTTTATTTTCTAATACCTTTCTAGTAAGTAATGATAAATGATAAAATCACTTTTCTTGACAATTTTGTATCACATAGTTGAAATTACTGTGTATTTATATGTTGTGACAGATAGGGGTGCCACCAAGCCCCAAATCCTAGATACAACCAACACAAATACGGTCACAGATTTAAAACAGGTTTTTATTATATAAAAATGATAAGATAAACCCTTAATAATCCCATGGGTATACTCAAATGCATATAGCAGCAGAAACATAAAAAACAAGAATACAGGATAACAGGAAATATAATACAGCCAATAATTCTATCAATCAATAAATAAGCAAACAAAATATAGGGGGTACAACAAGCCGAAGCATTCCTGATAGCAGTGAACAGAATGCTATCTTAGGAATGAGTCTGTAGCTAAAAGTTCTCCAAGAAAGCACCTCCTGGAGGGGATTTTTTATGATGATGCTTAATTGTCCAGGGTTTGCCTTGTGATGGAGCAGGCTTTCTTGATAGGTTTGTTCAGGCGTTATGCTTCTTTTGTACTCTGGTTGAATATATTAAAAAGACCAGACTCTCATCAGCAATTAGACTCTGCTCTGGCCCTTCTTGTACATCACCACTGTGTTGTCAGACCACTCTAGTCTGTTTTTATGTTAATCCCCAGATACTTGTAGTTCCACACCACTTCCACATCCTCACCCTGAATGGTGACTGGTCTCAGAGGCTTCTTGACATTTCAGAAGTCCACCACCAATTTTTTTGTCTTGCTGATGTTGAGTTGCATGCTTTTTTTTATTTTCTTTTTCTACCACAGGACAATGTTCTCCACAACTTTCCTGTACTCTGACTCATCTATATTATTAGTGCAATCTATTTTAAATGAGTCATCTGAAAATATCTATAGATCGCAAAAGTACTAGTATTGTGTTGGAAGTCTGTTGTGTAGTGGGTAAACAGGAAGGGATACAGGACAGTTCCCTTAGGTGCTCCAGTGTTACAGACCACCATTTCTGACATACAGTTCCTCTGCCTTACAAACAGCTTTCTGTTGGCCAGGATCTAGGAGTTTGGTAAATGGGTTGATCTAGGAGATTGTAGGAGTATCAAAACCTTGAACTTTTTCACCAGTCATCGAGGCAGAACGTTATTAACACTAGAATTCCTGAAGTCTATGAAAAAAGTAGTAATGCCAGGCCACCTTAAATTCCCTTGCACCGCTTCATCAGCATCTTTGTTTTGCAAATATGTCAATCAGCACAAGCAGCAAGCAGTCTGCTATCCCATCCCCCACCAACGCAGCTGAAGTTCTCCCAGCTCAAGTCTCTTGATCTGGATGTGAGGTGCCTGGAATAGTACAGGGTAAATATATCATTATTTGGAATACATACATTTCATGTGTGTTCTGTGTCAACAATGGTATGTTTAAATGTAGGATTACAGGAAATGCGAGGCAAGAAAGGTTGAACACAACTAAAACAGAAATGTTTTTCATGTTATAGTAATAATTAACAAAATGCTTTCCAAATATCAAATAAACACTTTCAGAAAAGGTATAACAAAACAAGTACACTTTTATTCAAGAATATAACCGAAGAAAAAGAAATCATTCAATTGACATGTTACTGGCAATTTGTAAAAATTGAAGCCCAACTATGAGTTGACCGAGAGCCGACACATCTGCCTGAATGGTGCAGAGGAAAGAACTGCCGCCTTATAATCAAGAGGTTAGCGGTTAGAACCCGGGTTCTTCCTGTTTTGATTAGTAAGTTGCTATTATTATTACTATTATATAATAAAAGCATGCATTTGATTTGAGTCTGTAACATCCGGTGTACATTTTTGTTAACTGTAAAAGATATCTATGAAGGGATATAAGCAGACACACAAATGCTGGGGAATCATGTCTTCTTGTTACCTTGTTGTCACTTGAATTTTTTGTATTTGAATTTTATTCTTGAATTAAACCTTACTTGTTTTGTTATACCTTTGTGACTGAGAATTCAGACAGACTTTTTTTAGGCACATACACCATCATGTCACTGCCAGATCTAAACACTAGCGTGGGGAATTGCTCCTATACTAAAATGACTTTAGCTGCAGGTGGAAGGCGTATTTTATTTATGGTGTCAAGCAGAGTTGTGTGCAGCTGTCTATTAGCAAGTGAACTTGACCGGAAGAAGTTGACTGTTATTAAGATTCTGCCTTTGTCCAGTAATGACTTTGTAAACTTTATGACCACAGTCTCAGAAAGTCTTTCTCCCATGAGACAACTGGGATCTTTTCCTAAATAATGAATGGCATTGCACATGCACTTTTTCACAAAATTTCTGCCACAATCCAAAACATTATGCAAAATTTGTCGGGCTTGGTTAAGATGTATTGCCAGAAAGGACAAGGGACCTTAGTTGGAAACAGTTGCTCATCAACAGTAATATGTTTCCCTGGTTTATAACTCATGTCACAAACTCCACAAAGAGCCATAGCAAGGTTTGGGGCAGCCACCCGTATAATCGGTTTCCTGGCTGCAAATTGTTGTTTTAAATGATTGCACTGCTGTGCACAAAACTGAGTCCAAAACAGAACTGAGGCAATAGGGAAAAGGCGGAGGCTTTTAAAGTGGAAGACAGGAAGTGAGATCAAAGGGGCCATGCTCAGGAAGGTCTTCAGCCATAGGTTCGAGCCCGGATGTGACATCACAGGGGCCGGAGCCGGCAAGGTGGTCTTCCATAGGCTCGGTCTCGGAAGGGACGTCAAGAGGGCCAGGTTGAATCTCACCGTGAATGGTCTGCAGGCAAGGGAGAAAAAGAGTCAATGCACTCTGCCACATCCCGGTATGATTCGGGAGTGCCCTTACTCAAGCCCATTAGCTGCCTCCTATGTGCACATGTGTGACACTCAAAATACAGTTCTCAACAAAATGTTGCCAGATGTCTGAGATCTCAGTAAATCTGTAGTTTTTCACAAGTTCTGCACGAATGTCTTGTGTTGTCAAAGTACAAATGCCACATTATACCAGTTACGGGGCATTGTATATCTGATTGCCAGTACAACAAATAGTTCTGACCAGACATCAACCACAGCACCAACTGTGGTCATCGCTTATGAAACGCTGTGGAGATAAACGGCATCAACTCAGAGAGGGAGTGGCAAGTTCATTGTACCATGTTGTATGTGACTGAGAGAATAAAACTGAATTTAAAAAAAAAAGCTAACTTTTACAGGTAGCAAAAATGTACACCGGGTGTTACAGACTCAAATCAAATGTATGTTTTATTATACAATAGTAATAATAATAGCACCTCACTACTCAAAATGAGGAGAATTGGGGTTTGAACCCAGAAGCTTTTGGTTAGAAGGCAGCAGTCTTCTGTCGATTGATATTTGGGCTTGGCTTTTTACTCATTGACAGTAACATGCAAATTGAATGATTTCCTTTTGTTTGGTTAAATTCTTGAATAAAAGCACACTTGTTGTGTTATATCTTTTGTGAAAGTGTTCACGTGATATTTGGGATTCAGTCTAATGTATTCACATTGTACACTTCAGGTCACCATTTTGTCAGTTATTACTATAACATGAAAAATGTTTCTGTTTTAGTTGTGTGTTCAACATTTCTTGCATTTCTCGCATTTCCTGTCATTCTACATTTACCCAGATTGTTGTAGACAGGGAACACACATGAAATCTATCTGTTCTAAATAACAAGATATTATTTACCCTGTACCCGTGCATATTCCCCAACCTGACCTGATACAATTCCAGGCACCTCACACAGACTTGAGCTGGGAGATCGTGAGTTGCATCAGTGGGCAAGATGGGAAAACAGGCTTCTAGCTGCTTTGTGCTTATTGACACTGTCACGCTTGGGTCACAGATTTGCACAGACACACAGGAGGTCGTAGAAACAAGAAGGATTTTTGTTCAAACACTGCAAACACATGAGCTTAAACGTGCTTCATGACAAGTCAGAGATGACAGTTCCGCTAGGAGCAGAGAGAGATAATAAAAGCAAACAATCAATTCCAAAACCGACAGGCGCTGCAAGGCTTTTAAGTTAGCGGAGTATCGCGTGAGGCTTTTATTACGCGTTATAGCGCAAGTGAGAAGGTAAGGAGCAATGTGAGGGTAGTCTGTGTTTCAGGGGTAATCCCAGGGGCGTCTTTGTCCACTTGGGTTGCGATCACCTCTACAGCTTACAACACATTTACAAAACAAAGACGCTGATTAAGAAATGCAAGGAAATTTAACATGACCCAGCATTATGACTTTTCACAGGCTCCAGGGATTCTAGTGTTAAAGGCACTGGAAAAATCAAAGAACATTATCCTTACTGTGGTACTGGCTTTGTCCATATGGAAGTAGGCTCTGTGAAGCATATAGATGAGAGCTTCCTCTACAACTTAATGTGCCTAATAAGAAAACTGCTGTGGTTCCAGATGTTCTGAATCCATGGGTCAAAGCTGTTTTATGACTAGCCTTTCAAAAGTGGTCATGTTGTATGAAGTAAGATCAACTTGCCTGGAATGCCATTTTCTTGGCTTTGGGACTACACAGTATGTTTTCCACATCTGGGAGCTTTCTGCAAATTCAGGGAAAGGAAGAACAGGTGCTAAGGTAACCTACAGAGCTGGCTGGCACATTTTTTCAGCACTGTGAAGGTGATTCTATCTGGCCCTGACACCTTATTTATACAGAGTTTCCCCATTGTTGCTGGATTTGAATTTCAAAGCATTGACTTTCAGCTCTGATCTATTATCCCTTAATCATGAAGACAATATCACATCAGTGATGAAGCACAGTTCACTGGCCGTATGGAATCAAATGATTGCAATGGCTGCAGGTGGGCTGTTCAGGGTAAAATAAGAGTGAATTTTAAAAGAGGTACCTGTGAAGTGACCAGTGCAGTTAATAATGCCATCTGAGGCAAAGTACATTTTTGTCATCCTATTGCATCTTCCTACCTCCCATATATCCGTACTAAGTATGAGACAATACACTTAATTCACATATAATATGTATGTTATATATTCTTCACAATACAGGGTATTCTATGAAATGCACTAAGCATTTCTTGGCACACGACATACAAAATATTGTTTGCATATATTTTCACTATTTAAATGTTACCTATAATAAAACACGCACGTTCTTTGTGCAAATGGTAGTTGGTATTTGGCTGTGGATGATACGCCTTTTTGAGAAACAAATATGATTTGAGTGCCAATATATTGAAATATTGATGCATGTACTGAATCACATAGACATGCTTGCACCTAACCAAATATGAATTCATTCTTCTTCAGACAACTACAAAATAATCAAACAGAAATTATCTCTCATAATCACTCATTTTTCATCCATCCATCCTCTTCCGCTTATCCGAGGTCGGGTCGCGGGGGCAGCAGCTTAAGCAGAGAGACCCACACCTCCCGGCCACTTCTTCCAGCTCTTCCGGGAGAATCCCAAAGGCGTTCCCAGGCCAGCCGGAGACATAGTCCCTCCAGCGTGTCCTGGGTCTTCCCGGGCCTCCTCCCGGTTGGGCGTGCCGGAACACCTCACCAGGGAGGCGTACAGGAGGCATCCTGATCAGATGCCCGAGCCACCTCATCTGACTCCTCTCGATGCGGAGGAGCAGCGGCTCTACTCTGAGCCCCTCCCGGATGACTGAGCTTCTCACCCTATCTTTAAGGGAAAGCCCAGACACCCTGCGGAGGAAACTCATTTCAGCCGCTTGTATTCGCGATCTCGTTCTTTCGGTCACTACCCATAGCTCATGACCATAGGTGAGGGTAGGAGCGTAGATCGACTGGTAAATTGAGAGCTTTGCCTTACGGCTCTGCTCCTTTTCCACCACGACAGACCGATGCAGAGCCCGCATCACTGCGGACGCCGCACCGATCCGCCTGTCGATCTCACCCTCCATTCTTCCCTCACTCGTGAACAAGACCCGAGATACTTGAACTCCTCCACTTGGGGCAGGATCTCTCCCCAACCCTGAGAGGGCACTCCACCCTTTTCCGGCTGAGGACCATGCTCTCGGATTTGGAGGTGCTGATTCTCATCCCAGCCGCTTCACACTCAGCTGCGAACCGATCCAGAGAGCTGAAGATCACGGCCTGATGAAGCAAACAGGACAACATCATCTGCAAAAGCAGTGACCCAATCCTGAGTCCACCAAACGGACCCCTTCAACACCCTGGCTGCGCCTAGAAATTCTGTCCATAAAGTTATGAACAGAATGGTGACAAAGGGCAGCCCTGGCGGAGTCCAACTCTCACTGGAAGCGGGTTCGACTTACTGCGGCAATGCGGACCAAGCTCTGACACGGTTGTACAGAGACCGAACAGCTCTTATCAGGGGTCCGGTACCCCATACTCCCGGAGCACCCCCACAGGATTCCCGAGGGACACGGTCGAATGCCTTTTCCAAGTCCACAAAACACATGTAGACCGGTCGGGCAAACTCCCATGCACCCTCAGGACTCTGCTAAGGGTGAAGAGCTGGTCCACTGTTCGCGACCAGGGCCGAAACCACACTGTTCCTCCTGAATCCGAGGTTGACTATCCGGCGGACCCTCCTCTCCAGAACCCCGAATAGACTTTTCCAGGGAGGCTGAGGAGTGTGATCCCTCTATAGTTGGAACACACCCTCCGGTCCCCTTTTAAAGAGGGGACCACCACCCCGGTCTGCCAATCCAGAGGCACTGTCCCGATGTCCATGCGATGTTGCAGAGGCGTGTCAACCAAGACAGTCCTACAACATCCAGAGCCTTAAGGAACTCGCGTATCTCATCCACCCCCGGGGCCCTGCCACCAAGGAGTTTTTTGACCACCTCGGTGACTTCAGTCCCAGAGATGGGAGAGCCCACCTCAGAGTCCCCAGGCTCTGCTTCCTCGTGGAAGGCATGTTAGTGGGATTGAGGAGGTCTTGAAGTACTCCTCCCACCGACCCTAGCGTCAGTGAGGTCAGCAGCGCACCATCCCCACCATATACGGTGTTGACACTGCACTGCTTCCCCTCCTGAGGCGCGGACGGTGGACCAGAATCTCCTCGAAGCCGTCCGAAAGTCGTTCTCCATGGCCTCTCCAAACTCCTCCCATGCCCGAGTTTTGCCTCAGCAACAACGAAGCAGCGTTCGCTTGGCCTGCCGGTACCTATCAGCTGCCTCCAGAGACCCACAGGACAAAAAAGTCCTATAGGACTCCTTCTTCAGCTTGACGGCATCCCTCACGCGGTGTCCACCAGCGGGTTGGGGATGGCCGCCACGACAGGCACCGACCACCTTGCGGCCACAGCTCCGGTCAGCCGCCTCAACAATAGAGGCACGGAACATGGCCCATTCGGACTCAATGTCCCCACCTCCCTCGGGACGTGGTTGAAGTTCTGCCGCAGGTGGGAGTTGAAGCTACTTCTGACAGGGGACTCTGCCAGCCGTTCCCAGCAGACCCTCACAACACGTTTGGGCCTACCAGGTCTGACCGGCATCTTCCCCCACCATCGAAGCCAACTCCATTTTTATTTTTATTTTTATTCCATGGAAGACCCAAAGAGTGTCTGATTTAAAAAGAACATGTCGTAGAGCTGAGCGTAAATGGAGGAAAACTAAACTAACTATCCACTATGAAATATTAAAAGTTAAAATAACAGAATACAATAACACTGTCCGTCTTGAGAGGCTGCTATTTCTCTAATATTATAAATAACAATGCTAGTAATCCCAGAGTCTTATTTTCAACAATTGACCGTCTGTTAAACCCAGGAACACAAAGGAATGCCCCCAGAATACTTCCAGTGAAACCTGTGAGAACATTGCTGTATTTTTCACTCAAAAAATTAATGATATTAGAGATAACATAGTATATCTCCCGAACACTGCAGAACCTCCAAAGCCCCGGTACTCCGTTATAAACAAATTAAATGCTTTCACCAGGATAGATTTACCTGAATTACATAGTATAATCTCTCAACTGAAATCCTCCACCTGCGTCCTTGACCCAATACCAACCAGGTTTTTCAAAGAAATATCAGGCGTTCTAATTGACAATATTCTGGACATAGTAAATTGTCATTAGATACGGGGGTCTTTCCAGACTGTCTTAAGACTGCTGTAGTTAAACCCCTTCTTAAGAAACATAATCTTGACCCCTCTGCCTTTGAAAATTTTAGACCCATTTCTAACCTGCCCTTCTTAAGTAAAATTTTAGAGAAGGCAGTCATTATGCAGTTAAATGACCACCTAAATAAACATGCTATTCTTGATACTTTTCAGTCAGGCTTCAGAACAAATCACAGTACAGAAACTGCACTTGTTAAAGTAGTAAATGACTTCGGGTAAATGCAGACAGAGGCCATTTATCTGTTCTCATCCTCTTAGATCTGAGTGCTGCATTTGACACCATTGATCATAATATTCTTAGAAATCGCCTTAGTCAATGGGTGGGCCTCTCTGGCAGTGTCTTAAATTGGTTTGAATCCTACCTGGCAGGGAGAAAATTCTTTGTGAGTTGTGGTAATCAAATCTCAAAGACACATGATATCCGATATGGTGTTCCACAAGGCTCTATCCTGGGTCCGCTGTTATTCTCAATCTATATGCTTCCGTTAGGTCAGATTATCTCAGGTTACAATGTGAGCTACCACAGCTATGCTGATGACACACAGCTGTACTTATCTATAGCACCTGATGACTCCGACTCTTCGATACACTAACACAATGTCTTACTGGTATTTCTGAATGGATGAATAGTAATTTTCTCAAACTAAATAAAGAGAAAACTGAAATTTTGGTAATTGGCAATAATGGATTCAGCGAGGTTATCAGAAATAAACTTAATGCACTAGGATTAAAAGTTAAGACGGAAGTAAAAAATTTAGGGGTAACCGTTGACTGTAATCTGAATTTTAAATCGCATATTCATCAGACCACTAGGACAGCATTTTTCATTTAAGAAACATAGCTAAAGTTAGACCTCTTATATCATTGAAAGATGCTGAGAAATTAATTCACGCTTTTGTTTTCAGTAGACTAGATTACTGTAACGCACTCCTCTCAGGACTACCCAAAAAGACATAAATCATTTGCAACGAGTGCAGAATGCAGCTGCTAGAATCCTAACTGGGAAAAGAAAATCCGAACACATTTCTCCAGTTTTGATGTCACTACACTGGTTGCCTGTGTCATTCAGGATTGACTTTAAAATACTGCTTATGGTTTATAAAGCCTTAAATAATCTCGCTCCATCTTATATATCGGAATGCCTGACACGTTATATTCCAAATCGTAACCTTAGATCTTCAAATGAGTGTCTCCTTATAATTCCAAAAGCTAAACTTAAAAGAAGTGGTGAGGCGGCCTTCTGCTGCTATGCACCTAAAATCTGGAATAGCCTGCCAATAGGAATTCGCCAGGCAAATACAGTAGAGCACTTTAAAACACTGCTGAAAACACATTACTTTAACATGGCCTTTTATAACTTCACTTTAACATAATCCTGATACTCTGTATGTTCAATTCTTCATAATAACTATTCATGGTGGCTCTAAAATCCGTACTGACCCCTACTCTCTTCTGTTTCTTTTTCCGGTTTCTTTGTGGTGGCGGCCGCGCCACCACCACCTACTCAAAGCATCATGATGCTCCAACAATGATGGACTGAAAGCCAGAAGTCTACGTGACCATCATCATCAGGTCCTTCCATGAAAATATGATGATTTATGTTAGGTAGAATGCCCAGAGGGGACTGGGCGGTCTCTTGGTCTGGAACCCCTACAGATTTTATTTTTTCTCCAGCTTTGGAGTTTTTGTTTTTCTGTCCACCCTGGCCATCGGACCTTACTCTTATTCTATGTTAATTAATGTTGACTTATGTTTATCTTTTATTGTGTCTTCTATTTCTCTATTCATTTTGTAAAGCACTTTGAGCTACATTTTTTTTGTATGAATATGTGCTATATAAATAAATGTTGATTGATTGATTGATTGAACTCACCACCAGGTGGTGATCAGTTGACAGCTCTGCCCCTCTCTTCACCCGAGTGTCCAAGACATATGGCGCAAGTCCGGCGACCGACCACAAAGTCGATCATCGACCTGAGGCCTAGGGTGTCCTGGTGCCAAGTGCACATATGAACACCCTTATGCTTGAACATGGTGTTCGTTATGGACAATCCATGACGAGCACAGAAGTCCAATAACAAAACACCGCTCGGGTTCAGATCGGGGGGGCCATTCCTCCCAATCACGCCCTTCCAGGTCTCACTGTCATTGCCCACGTGAGCATTGAAGTCTCCCAGCAAAACGAGGGAATCCCCAGAAGGTATGCCCTCTAGCAACCCCTCCAGAGACTCCAAAAAGGGTGGATACTCCAAACTGCTGTTCGCATGCACGCACAAACAACAGTCAGGACCCTTCCTCCCACCCAGGCGGAGGGAGGCCACCCTCTCGTCCACCGGGGTAAACCCCAACGCACAGGCTCCAAGTCGGGGGGCAATAAGTATGCCCACACCTGCTCGGCGCCTCTCACCGGGGGCAACTCCAGAGTGGTAGAGAGTCCAGCCCCTCTCAAGAAGATTGGTTCCAGAGTCCAAGCTGTGCGTCGAGGTGAGTCCGACTATATCTAGCCGGAACCTCTCGACCTCGCGCACAAGCTCAGGCTCCTTCCCCTTCAGAGAGGTGACATTCCACGTCCCAAGAGCCAGTTTCTGTAGCCGAGGATCAGACCGCCAAGGTCCCCGCCTTCGGCCACCACCCAACTCACACTGCACCCAACCTCCTTGGCCCCTCCCATAGGTGGTGAGCCCATGGGGAGGCACTCATTTTTTCCAGTATATGAAAAAGATGATAAACTAATATGAAGTACTATTGGTACTATAGTTATTTTAGTTAGCTAATAAAAGTGTCCACAATGCACCATCCCTACTGTTCTCCTTCCATCATGTGAAATTGGTGCTAGCTCTTGTGGTTGGGTGCAGGAAAAGATTTAGATAGGAAATTTTGGGACACCAACCATGTTGTTCCTTTCATTGTCCAGAGACAGCAAATTAAACAGAAGCAAAAATAACACTCATAGGTATACGTCGCTTTAGCAGACTTCTGTCTGGTGGGTAGTTCTGGCCAGTAATGACACCTACTTCCGAGATGCCTGGGATTTTATGGGCGAATAGACCGATAAGTGCGGAGTTAAATTCCTTCAGTGGGCGGTTTATTGGCACTGTGAGAAAGAAGATAACAGCATTATTACATACCTCAACTAAGTCTTTCAGGAGGACCTCCAACGTACATGCATGACACTGTGCACTTTGTATACTGACAGCTTTGCTCGTCTCAAACACTTTGGCACACTTTGATATTGGTTGTGTGCTTTCTATTCCAAGTTGTGTGAAAACATTACACTAGATTTAAAAACACACACATGATTGATTGTAACTAGAAATTAAATTTAGTAATTTGGTTCTAAATCCTCAGAATGATCTAATTTATAGGGCAGAGTGGTGGCCCTGAGGCCAAGGATCTGCGCTGGTATCCCAAAGGTTGCCGGTTCGAATCCCCATCACTACTAAAAGAGATCCTACTCTGCTGGGCCCTTGAGCATGGCCCTTAACCTTCAATTACTCCAGGGGCGCTGTACAATGGCTTACCCTGCACTCTGACCCCAAGGGATATGTGAAAACTAACAAATTCCTAATACAAGAAATTGTATAAGGCGAAATAAAGAACAAAAACAAAATTCTGAATCATTTTTATTGTCTTATGAAATTTCCTTTTCATACTCTTCTTTTTCATCCTCAAGATCTATTACCAGTTGTTTTTTTGATGATAATACAGTGTCAAATTTTTGAATTAAAGTACCTGAGAAATTTCATGTAATGTTATGTAACGCATCACATCCTTGAAGACAAAGAAGCTGCTGAGATCTAAGTCAACTTCTTTCATTGAGAAAAGCTCTCTCTCACTCTTTAAAGAGGGCAGTCTCGGGGCCCAGATGGGGATGCAGAAAAAAAATCTTGATTACACAGCAGTGTAACAGAGAGATATGCACATAGGAAGTACATCTGTTTGTATTACATTTCTTATTGACTGCAAAATGCTCTCTTCTTTCTATTTCTTCCCACCATTAAATTATGTCTATTACTTGTCCATAATTAGCCTTCATTACCTCATACCCTGTGCAGATGTCTGAAACTTTTTTTATTGATCAAGTACACAATTTTAAGTGTAAACCAGGACGACCCATGTATGAGATACCAAGCTACTCAGATTAAAGTAACTTGAAGTACAAACATCTCTCAAGGTTTAAGTTGTAAGGAGCTGCATTTCGAAAAAAAATGACCTGCTTGGTTTTTCCATAGTACACACTGTAGTCGGCTTTTCATTACATCATACTGGTAATTAAGCAAGCAAGTAAAATGCAGAGCCAGGCTGCTGCGTATAAAAGCAAGTTTAGCCATCTTTTGTCCTCTATAGTCACTATTATCTTAATTCAAAGGTTACAATGGCCACCATGTCCAGGAAGTGACATTTTTTCTCACATTTCTAGCCTTGGGCTGATAAATATTGGTGGTTTGCGATTTAGAAGTATAAAAAATACAGGCATGAGCTTTTAATATTTAACTCTTACATGACTTAAAGGTAACTATTACAATGTAGCGCATCTGGAAAGTATTCACAGCGCATCACTTTTTCCACATTTTTTTATGTTACAGCCTTATTCCAAAATGGATTAAATTCATTTTCTTCCTCAGAATTCTACACACAACACCCCATAATGACAATGTGAAAAAAGTTTACTTGAGGTTTTTGCAAATTTATTAACAATAAAAAAACAGAGAAATCACATGTACATAAGTATTCACAGCAAATGCCGTTGACCCACTAAAACTTTTAACAGATTAATTTGGTGGTATTTCATCATGTGTGAGGTGCACTCATTAATTGGATTAAATTAACACATTTAGGAGTTGTGTTAATAGATTAATCAGAGAAATTAACATGTTAATCTCACCCATTAACGACGACTAATCAGCAGCTCTACAAATAATTAAAGATTATAAACACAACACAAAATTGTCATTGGCCACGGTGTGTCTAGTGTTAACAGGTAGAGCCAGTTCACAATGCAGGAGAGGAGAACAAAATCTTCACAATCAGCAATATCCCTGGACAAAAGCTCTGGTTAGTTATAATACAAAGTCAAAACAGAAGTCATACACAATCACAGTTTTGGAGACTTAGACCAAATGGCTACCCACCCCCAAATGGGCATTCTACAGTATTTGTCTCATTGAGCAGTCTATTATGATGAAAGAAACTTTATATCCTAGGATTCAATATCTTCCAGTATGTCTAGTCCTTTGGGCAGGAAAACAACTGTGGAGAGGAGTGCCACAATGAAAGAGAATAGAGAAGGGTTAGTAACCGTTCATACTTACTATGACGCGTGCAATACTGCAAATGACTAACAAATTAAGATGCCATATGCACAGCCAATTAGTAGCTCTATTCAGGATATGCTAGACTAAAATATTGGATCTTCAGTCTGGATTTAAAAGGCAGGACCAGAGACATATTTTTTATCTGAGTAGGTAGATTGTTCCACAGCTTTAGGGCCCTGTAACTAAATGTTCGACCTCCCTCTGTTCATTCGTTAATACTTGGAATCTTTAGTAGATTAGCATCTAAACATCTTAACCGCTTATGCACAAGGTGTCCTGCCAGTGGGACACCATCATATCTAAAGTATATTCGTTTAATTATTAGATGACTTCCAGCAATTATACAGCTTTCCTTCAGGTAAGGCATTTCACAATCTTCTTATATAATACGCTACCGTGGCTGTTCGTTTGTCTCTCCAGGATTTTAAATCACCTGTAGCTCGCAAACAGTTTCACCTATTGACTTCAAATTTGGTACACATATACTACGTGCCGTCTACTATACGCTTTCAGGGTGATGATTTGTATTACTCTTCTTATTTTTATTTTCTTTTATTGTTGAATCAACTCTCTGCACTGCACAGCACGGCGGAACGTGCGGCGCATACGTACGGGCGCCGTTCTCTTTCCCCACCACCTTCGCTAATCATTCTTGAGGCAGATTGAAGACATTGAAAACATACTAAGTAATTGCAACACAAAACTAACTTAATAAGTTTTAACGCGAAAAGATGCCGACGAAAGAAGAGAAGCACTGGGCCGCTAGGGTGGAGAAAAGAAGAGCTGCTCAGGAAGCAGCAAGTGCATTAACCTCTGAGCAAACGAACGCTAAACAGAGAAAGAGTATGAAAACTAGTAATGTTCAAGTCCAGTGTATTCACTGCACGTTATCGTGCAGTACGCCGTTACTGGTAATTAAATAAACGTATATGTTTTCAGACCCTCAGTCATAAATGATACGCAACATCATTGCACTAATACTGTGTTTCAGTGTGACTGTTTAAAAGTGCATTGTGATTAATCTGGATGGGATGTCAGTCAAAGTTCCACTTTGAGCCTGTTCCTTCTGGCTCTGTATGACTCACAAAACAAAAGATTTGGATGATGAATACTTCACCAGGGATTTGTGATTTACAACATTGAAATCAGCATTTGAATATTAATAATAAAAAAAGTTCTCAGCCAAGATGCTATTTTGCTTTCAACATTGCATCTATTACTTCTGGGATGGACTTCAGCTCCCTCCCATCTGTACTTTGATTCATTCATTTACTTCAATTTTTTAGTAACCTTTTAAACAAATGTAAAGCAGTTAGTTCATAGCCAGAAAAACTACAATATGTTTAGCTATTAGAAAACATCAACCAAAGCTTAAATAATATCAAGGTAAGTGTATTAGCAAAAAAGGATAATTTTTTATATGTTACATATATAATGTATATGCTGTAAAGGTTGTTATGATCACGAGCCAGATGATATTAGTTTGGGTCACAATAAGATGCACAATTTATTTATCATTTTTGAATGCACAATAAGATAATTTTAATTTTTCAGCCTATGGTTGGTAGCAGTAAGATGCAGCTGTCTGTCTTGTTCAAATTCCTGCAAGGATTGCCTAGCCTTTTAAGGATCTAATGGGCCAGTAGGCATGGAGGAATGTGTACGACCACTAGGAGGAGCTTTGGGAGCAATACCCGCAGGTGTATTACAGGGTCAGATTTCACCCCATAAGCACCTCCCAGGTTTAACTGCATGAATTTCATTGTGTCAGGTGATAACTTGTGTTCTTTTTAAAAAGAGGTAATATAAGGTTCCTTCTATATTGGCCTTGAAAAACAATATACAATACAAGTCACAAAGCACAAACACAATTCAAAAGACACAGAAACAAACAGAAGCTTGTTCACACAAATAATGGAATACAATTGTAAAGAGTTGAAGAGACCTAACCCTCTCCAGTTCACATGTAAATATATTCATTTTACAGAAAGTAAAATTTACACTTTAGCAATTTCAGAACAGGAAGAAGGAGCTGAAAGAGCTGAATGTCAAATTTAGTTATTTTTAAATAACCAAGACTGGTTTGACATTAATTTTCTGGTTGAAAAAAATGTGCTAGTAGTCAGTGAATGAAATGATCATGCCACAAGATTTTAAATAAACACTTTATTATTATTGATTGGTGCTTAAGACACGCTCCCAACCCCTTCAGACTAGGTGCAAAGGTTTTGTTTAACTATTCTGACTTTAATATCTTTTCAAGTAAAAATACATTTTTTCCAATTATCTTTCAGGGCTGTTTGTGGAGATAAAGTTTACCTGGCTGATTTGGAGTTGCATGATGACATTTTGAAAGAGAAATCAACATGTGTCATAAAAAGCAGTGAAACAGTCATTACTCTTGTTAAACAAACTAAAACTATTTGGAAACAGCTGCTACATTCCAAGGTATAAATATAAAGCTTTAAGGGGGTATATTACCTTTTTGGTATTTTGGATATTCACACTCCTTTATTTGAAGTGTGACTAAAATGCAAATATAAAAAAGTTTAGGTAGAAAGAGTACCTGAAATTCAGAATGTGCATTTTCTTTTTAATTTTGCTGTAATGAAGTTGAATATTTAAAACAAAATGTAATGTATATGTGGTATTCTTTTTTTTAATTAATTGGCATATTTTATTGCAATATTAAGAGTTGGCCATGTTAAGTAAGGAATAAATAATGCTATACCATTAAGCTAATTTTAAAGAATGTGTAAGGAATTTCTCAAACATTATTGAAAAGCAGTTATGCAAGGTGAGACACAAAAATAACCAAATTGGTTAAAAAAAAATGTATTGATGAATTACAGCATTCTAAACATTGCCACCTTCTATATACTCCCCATTCCGATCTCTACAATGCTCCATATGTATCTTCCATTGATTGAAACAGTGCTGGAAGTCTTCTTGCTTGAGGCTCTTCAACAGGCTTGCCGTTTTTGTCTTCACTTCATCCATTGTAGAAAAATGTGTTCCCTTCAGATCATTGTCAGGAACAAGTAAAAATCACAGGGAGCTAAATTGGGCAAATAGAGAGGATGAGCAAAGACAGGAATTTTTTGGCAGTCAAAAATTGCTTTAAGGAACAAGTGAAAATACAATTTGATATTGATTCGCTGTTCAATTTTTTTCACCAGACATTACCACGGCAACTCATGTGTAGCGATTGTTGTGCAAATACTGACTGGACTATTCACAGGATGTACCTAGCTAGTCGGCGGTTTGAGAGGGCATGTAGGAGGGGATATAGGTCTATGATTCATGTCCGGCTGACCTCCAGATGGTTTTCCAGGAAAGCCCCAAGTCCAGTCTGGTTATTTTTGTGTCTCACCTTGTATTATACTTGTTTAAAAAGATTGCTTGCAGTACTTCAATTTAGAGCTAGATTTCAGGATTAAGGGCAACTTTAGAAAGTATTCATAACATACATATAAGTAGTTTAATGTCAAATGTCCTGAAACAAAGTTGTATTTACAAATCTCTCACATTGTCAACAAAGAAAAATGTAATAGAAAATGATATGTTGCTATTCTGTTCATGTTATACAGTACAAAATGGTTTGATTTCATTTTCTCTTTCCTTTCATCTAAACAAAAAATTACTGTACTGCTACAGACATTGTGGAAGTACAGTTTCCAGCTGAACACATTTTCTATTAAGAATATATATATATATATATATATATTTCATTAACCAAGGTGCACTGAATAAGCAGTAATCTGTCAGTGTGAGTATGTCAACAGACAATAATAACAAAAATATAAATATTGCTTGCTTTTTTTTTTTTTTTTTAAGTTGATTCATTTTCCAGAGAAAGATTTAGGTATTTTGCACTTTTTGAAGAGCGAAATCATATATAAATCGTATATTTTGTACTGTTGGTAGGTCTCATTCACATTAGAAAATTTTGACCATTTCGTCCTACAAAGCTTGCTGATCCTGCCGAACAAATTTCTTCAGAAAACATCAAGTTAAAGGTGTCTAGAAACCCTCTAGATATAAATAGTTGTAAGTCTCGTACGTTTTTCTTGTAAGGAGTAATTTCAAATTTCCAACCTCCAATTGTTTATTTTAATCTAACATTTTTACTTCCTGCATGCACTCCTCAATAGGATCTGTGATCACTTGCTCAGCTATCAGCGACCACAGCAGTTTGGTTTTACACCTAATAAGTCTACCATTGTGATTTGCAAGTCTCTGGTGACTGGCACTGAGGGATTTCTTTGCAGCCTTTGTCGATTTTTGCAAAGCTTTTGACTTAGTTGATTGTGCTGCCCCGTGGGACATCCTATGACTTTTGTTGTTGAATACCATGGCTACAAACTTCTACGCTTTTCCCAGTTGATTCTGGGATTCATCAAGAGTGTGTTCTTGGTCCTAATCTGTTCAACACTTGCTTAGAATGAGTGTTGAGAGATTCACTGATCTTGATTTTGCTGATGATGGTTTGAACTTCTCGTGTAAGAGACATTTTCCTAGCTCTGTAAGATTCATGAATATTTTACTAGATGACCATGCATAATCTATGGGAGGTTCCTAAAACCTCCGTAAGTAGAATTATATTAGTATATTCTTGCCAGTTCTAACAGCTTTGAGTAAACATTCTTCAGTTTGTGACAGCCTTGCCATAAGTAAGGTGTAGAGGCATATGGTTTTAAACCATGTTCGTGCTTATGCACGTGACCATACCTGGGCTCGTGCCTGCGCCTACGGGATTTTTGAGTGTGTAAAGTAAATTGTAAAAGGCACATACAGTATTTAAGTGTTGAACCGTACTCTTAAGGTGTACAGAAGAAGCTATTAAGAACCTTTAAGTATAGAAAGAAGAAATAAGGAACCTTTAGGTACAGAAGTAACTAAAGATTCTCAAGAAAAGCTAAGTTTAGAGAAAATACATTTTTCCTAATTTTTTGTATTTTTTATTTTATGTATGTAACTATTTTTTCTTTTATTATTGTGTGGATTATTTGCTTTTAACTTTCACTAAATATTTTTAAAACAAACTTTTGGACAGAGATTTCTTTCGACACGCGTTTTACCTGTGCTTGACTTCGCCTTACGCTTCGGCAGCTACATCTCCGAATCAATGGAGGCTGTGCTCGGGGCTCTCGAATGACTGAGTGAGGAGTCTGAGAGTCTGGGCTTGCGAGTGTCCTGGATAAAAGCCTAGATCCATGTCTTTAATGACCTGTTGAGCACAGCCATCAGCAGTGTGTCTGTCTGTGGAGAAAGTCTCGACCTTGCCGAGAGGTTTACTTACCTCGGCAGTGACATTCATGTCTCTGGTGACTGTTCCTATGAAGTCAGTAGACGGATTGGAGGGCATGGGGGGGTCATGAGGTCGCTGGAAAGGGGTGTGTATCTCTGTATTTCTGCAAAAGGGCACCAGTCTCTAGAGTCTTGGTGCTTCCTGCTAATGCTATATGGTTGAGAGACTTTTCTGTTTCTTTTTCCGGTGCGCCGCCACCACCTACTCAAAGCTTCATGATGCTCCAACAATGATGGATGGATTAAAAGGCAGAAGTCTACGTGACCATCATCATCATCAAGCCCTTCCGTGAGAACCCAAAATCCAAAGAGGACTGTTTCATTTATGTTAGGTAGAATGCCCAGAGGGGACTGGGCGGTCTCATGGTCTGGAATCCCTACAGATTTTATTTTTCTCCAGCCGTCTGGAGTTTTTTTGTTTTTCTGTCCCCCCTGGCCATTGAACCTTACTCTTATTCGATGTTAATTAATGTTGATTTATTTTATTTTATAATTGTGTCTTTCATTTTTCTATTCTTTAATATGTAAAGCACTTTGAGCTACTGTTTGTATGAAAATGTGCTATATACATAAATGTTGTTGTTGTTGTTGGATGCTATCCAGTGACCTATGATGAAGACTGGACTCCTTCGGTACTGTTTCTCTTCAGAGCAGTGGCGTAGAGTGGGTGTCAGCCGCCCGGAGCAGAGGAAAATTTTGCCACCCCCTCATTTAGGTATTTCAATTTAAAAGACTAAAATATACAGTAATTCTAAAGAATTTTTCGGCAAGAACAATCATCATTATTGTGTATTGTACAGGTTACTAATAAAAAAGTCATGTATATATGTTTTACAATATAATAATCACATTTATTTCAAAAATTCTTACACGTATGCCACTTACATTGATATAACAGGTATAGAACACTTATGATTATACCTTGACGATTGACAAAATGAAGTTATTAGCCAATTGAATATAAAACACAAATCGACTTCCAATTAGAACTAGAACGATACTGTTACTATTTATATTTTTATTGAAAAATAATTGTTAGAATTAAAAACAAAACTTCTGTCTTTAACTACAACTTTATTTGTCTACTTTTTTTAAGAGCAAAGTCCTTTTATTGGACTATCAATGTCTATAGCATCACATGCCTCTTGCTCAATAGACAAGATAGCCAGATTGGTTAGCCTTAAAGTACTCATTGTTGATCTTAAATAATTTTTGATCAATTTCAATTTTGAAAAACTCCTCTCACAGCTGGCATTGCTTATGGCAATTATGAGGAATATTCGGAGCATCATTATAATATTAGGCAGAGTATCTTCCAGCTTGGATTTCACAATACATTTTAATAATTCAAGTGGGTCCGCATTAATTAATTTATTTTCATTGCCTGTGGCAGTAATAAAAGTCCACCGTCGAAGTCCTTCCAGCTTGAAGTCCTGCTCGTTAATTTCGCCAGATGCATAGTCTAGATTACATTTAGTATCGTCTGAATCTATTAATATAGCCGGCGTTAGATAAGCAAACTTATCCACCAAATTCTGTAGCTGCTGAAAGCGCTCACGAATTTCTAGAATTATTCTATCTAACGAAGAAAACAGCTTCCGTCTCAACTCATTTTCACAAGACAAGTTGGCATCTCTGGTTCCGTCATCAAAAATGTGCCTTCTTGTTATGCGCCTCTGAAGTTCCATGGAAATGCCAAGTTCTTCACACATATTTTTTGCATAACTTACAGCGCCATCTGCCCATTCCTCTCATTTCTCTATCAGTTCCATCTGCAAAGAATTTACTTTCTGAGCGCACAGTCTTATGTCAAGTCCCTTTGTTTGTAAATATTTTTGTGCATCATTCACTTCATGTAGCACCGGTTGCCAGAGGCGCAAGAAACAAAGAAAGGAAAATGACTGCATCGTAACTAGCAAAGTTCCTGCATCTGTTCTTGTGTTTAAGCTTTCACCTGTCTCTGTCAGTTTTTCCAAAGCGACAAGAATGTCTTTGTAATGATGCAATGTCATTTTTACGGCATCGCCTCTTGCAGTCCACCACGTATCTTGAACCCTTTTTAAACTTTTGCCTGTAGCTGCTATCAGAACTTCCCAACGATGTGTGGCCATGGAAAAAAATGAATAGCAACGTTCTAATGTGCCGAAAAAAGTTACTGAACAGCAGCATTATCATATGCTTGGCCTCTACAGTTGCTTATATCGAGGCCATCAGCTTCAAGCTTGCTCAAAATCATCTTTGAAATTCCTTCAGCAGTTTTATCTTTTGTTTCAATGAAATCTATAAAAGATTCCACTACTTGTACTTCCTGATTTTCAATCACTATGTATCTTAATACCTGGCTTGTTTGGTCTGTATGAGAAATGTCTGGAGTGCTGTCGAATATAATCAAATAATATCTGGCCTTTTTTATTTGTCCGATGATATGGTAGCGAACTTTATTTCCAAAAATTGCAATAAATTCGTTTTGGATTTCTGGTGACATATATGTGATTGAAATTTTGCCACACTGACACATTTTAGATCTTACAAGATGTTTATGAAGTACAGGATCGTACTTTGCAATTAAATGCACCAATTCTAAAAATTTCCTCTATTAGTACTGGTGTCGTTTTCTGTAAGGCAACGTAAAGCCAAATTTTGTTTGGCAAGGAATTTTATAATATCAAACATTCTGATAAGAATTTCTTGCCATATTTTTGTTTCCTCTGCCACTAAGTTTTGCTCTATCTTGTCAATAGTCTGTCCTTTTTTAAGTCTGGTCTCCAACTCCTTCCATTTGCAATAATTTTGGTTGTGTAGTGCACTTGATTCGTGACTTGAAACCTTAGAATTTAATTTCCACCAAATATTAAATCCATCACATGAGCAAAACTTTGATCAATTCAGTGTGTTTACGTTCTCAAATAAACGACAGAAAAAGCAAAATAATGATGCTTTGGAAGGAGAATAAGCCATCCAAGTACGTAAAACTTTTTCACCGTTAATGTGCGGTAAAACCATCCTGGGTAAGCCGTCTTGTCTCTCCTTTTGATGTTAAAGAACACAAATCTGAACGTGTTACTGTTGACGCTAAGGCGAAGTTAGTATTGATATGCTGACATGCTGGCCTTGCTGAATGAGATTCAATCGCATATTTTCATCTATTTGTTCAGGCCATTTTCTGATATCGTCCAAGTTTTGGTATTGAATAGCAGTCAATGCCGATGCTGTATCAGTCTTTATTTCTAAGCTATCGAGGTCTATGTCCAGACATACAGATGCAGACTCTAATTGAGTAGATGTTGTTGGAATTTGATCTTCAGGAATAATGTCAACATTTCTAACAGGTACCAGATCAACAGTGTCAAGTTCTTGTATTTTTTTTAGCTTGTTCTGGGTTTGAAGGCCCAGTTGTCTTTGATGAATTTAAGCCCAACGTGGAATCTGACGTCTCAGGAACAGGACTTTTCACGTATTTAAGTAAAGGCCCTTTATTTTTTTCTAATATTTTCCAACTTAGTTCTTCTTTTATTATGGTAAGATGCCTCACTTTCTTTTACTCTTTTCATTTTTGATGCTAAAACAAAAAATATATAATTATTGACACTTATAATAAATAATAAAATTACGAGTTGGATTTCTAAACGAAAGTATCGTATTACATTTCAAAATAATTACTAATAAATTAAAAAAAATATAACCTACTTTACTGAAATTTACTTGTTCTGATTTTTTTATTTTAATAAATTAAAGCTTGAAAAACGTAGCAGATAGTCAAACATACAATTACATAAATAAAAAACGTAAATAAAATATTTAATACTCATATAGTCGAATGTATACGTACACGAACAATTCAATTTTTCAACAAAGTTCAATAATTTAACAATCACTACACGTCTTTATGAGCACTAAAATCACAGTTAGGAAAGCTGAGTACTCACGGACTTCCCTGAAGGGACTTATCCGTACTGTAATCTAATTTTCAGGTGTTGTTATACAACATTGAACACTATTCTTTATATGATAGAAGTCATTCTCGCTGAATATTAGTCATAAACAATCCAACCACAAAATAAAATACAGGGAATCCCTACATGTCAGTACAGACGGTGTTGCCAGTCGCTACAATGAGCAAGATGTCATTATTATACATTCATTTAAAGAAAGGGGATTCCCCAGTTTCGTCACAGAATAATTAATGAAAAATTCCGTGTCTCATTTCAATCGGTCCGAATCGTGAGAGCGGCAAAAATCTGACATGAAATAGTTCAAATTTTTACAAGATATTATTATTATTTATTGTGAAATTTTGCCACCCCCTAAAAGTGCCCCCACTACGCTATGCCACTGCTTCAGAGAATCTTTGGGCACGGCTGGTTTGACCGATTTGACTTTGTGTCAACCAAGCGGTTGCTTATTAAGTCCTGAATGAGCCACTTTACTTGTGTTGTTTAGAAGCATCAGTTATAAGCACTATGGCCATCTGGAGCGATTTTGATCCAGCTTGCAAGATCCTCATTGGTAAGGACCCGAGCAGCTGGACCAAGCCAAGAGGATGCTCTCATAGCACCTGGCGGCGGCAGGTAGATAAGGTCATTTCCAGGAAGTGAGACTGGTCCTTATGTCTGTCTGGGAGGTTGCAACAGGGATCCTGAGATGTTTTATCGTGTGGTTGGTGTGGGAACGTGCTGTACCAGCGCATGCTCCCCGACCTGACCTGATTACTTTACCACTAGAATCCCTAAAGCCTACGAAGAAACTCAGAGCTCAAGTGTGTTTATTTGCGTGTAGATGCCTGGAGTTGAAATGGATAAATAATATATCATTTGGAACACATCCATTTAATTTGTGTTCTGTGTCTACAACGATCTGTGTAAGTGTAGGATGACAGAAAATGCTAGGTCGGAAGTGCTGAACACACACCTAAAGCAGAAACTTTTTCCATTTTATATTAATGATGTGAAGTGTGTAATGTGTGAAGACTTAAGTCGAAATATAAAATAAACACATGAGCTTTTATTCAAGAATATAAAAAAGAAAAAAAATCATTATTTACAATTGGCTGTCAATGAGTTAAAAACTCAAGCTCAAAGTCAATCGACAGAAAGTTGATGGGTATTCTTGGATGGTGTAGAGGTAAGAACTGCAGCCTTATAACCAAAAGGTTCTGGGTTTGAGTCCAGGAGCTTCGTGTTTTGAGTGGTGAGCTGCTATTATTTTACTATAATATAATAAAAATATACATTTTATTTGAGTCTGTAACATCCAGTGTATATTTTGGCTACTTGAAAAAGTTAGCGCTTTTTTATTATTCAGTCTTATTCTGTCAGTGACGTTCACGTGGTGCAACAAACTTGCCACTCCTTCTCTGAGTTGTTTATCTCTATTCTTTTCACAAGAGCAGAGCAGCAATGACCACAGTTACTACTGTGGTTGAAGCCTGCTCAGAACTATTTGTTGTACTGGCAATCAAAGATATGATGAAACAATTTGAAACTATGATTGTACAACCAAACATAGAGAGAAACAATATAAGAAAGCCTTAAACAGAACTTTCTTCAAACAAAAACGTATTTTCTTTATAATATCAATGTTTTCTCTATTTGTGTGTGAACTGTTTTGCTTTGAGTTTTACCAAAACCTTTAAATGAAGATACTTGTATTGTGGAATTATTTTAATATGTATCACACTATTGCCTGAATTGTTCTATGAAGTAAACTAAAAGCTGCAGAAATTTGGTAATTTTGGACAAACACAGAGCTGCAAAATCATTTGGTAAAAGTGTCAGTTTCCACATCAATATGTACATTAAAGTACCTCACCAACATTACACTATCATAATTTATAGCCAAATCAGATTCAAAGGTTACCAGATTCAGTTATGAATAATGAATATGGCCCTGGTGGTCTGTTTACTAGCACTATAGTTGTGTTGGAAATATGTTTTAATATTTAAAATGAGTGCCTCAAAAGATTGTGTTTAATAAGCAGCATTTAAACTTGCATAGATGATTCTGGTGATATATTTTTTGTTTTAATTTGAGTTAGGTTACAATGGTAGGTGCCCCTGGTGGAGGAGCTGATTTTATCTTTTGGTCTAATTATACAACTTATTTTTAGTTATTTAATAATGTAAGGCTTGCATCAATTCTAAATTTTTAAGATACCCTACAACAGGGATTTTGGGTAACAGGTACAGGATAGTAACAGTGGTCTAGATAGTGGTCTGATCAGTTAGTCAGGCAGTTTTGCTATCATATTTTGAGATACAACAAAAGATCTCCTCCAATTAGACCATCTCTCTTGAAAAATCTAGACCACATATGGACTACCCCTGGCCGGCGGGCCAGATCCAGCCATCTACTTCTTTTGATCTGGCCCTGATCCATTTCAGTGAAGTTAGTCGGATTCATGGTGGGAGAAAACATGGTGTGATCTAAAGATATTTGAAACATTGAACGTCAATACGTCAAACTAATTTATTTTAAATTTTGAAATTGTTGAATCGCGTTCTGTCAATCTGTGAAGTTTTCTTTACCGCAACTTAGCAAACTCGATTGAGTGCAATTTCTTTATCACATCTTAGCATTTGGCATTCACACAGAATTTTAAACTAAGCCACATTAAGCTGACGTCATAGCCCTTGTGCAAAACACTCCATGTTTTCTCCCACCAAGGTCTCTTTCTCGCTTTGGCTAGCAGCATGCGTGAACGTGTTATGTGTCAGTTTGGTACCTGCATTGGTGTTGTGCTTTGTTCGGTGCCTGCGTTAATGTTGTGTTCTGTTCGGTGCCTGTGGTGTAGAAGACAGTTTTGTTTGATAGTTCTGAATATTGCTTATAAATTTGGGACAATGTCAGGGGTTATGTCAAAAAAAAAAGAAAAGTAGATGCAGAGAATCGTCAATTTCAAGACAACTGGATGGAGGATTATTTCTTTATTCTGAATAAAGGTTTGCCTGTATGTTTGCTGTGCAACGTCAACAAAGAATACAACTTGAAGAGACTCTTTACTTTAAGACATGCAGATCAGCAAAAAATTGATAAAAGATAAAATACAGAAGTTGAAGAAGGACTTGGATACCCAGCAGCAAATGATCAACAATTTAAGAATGCAGCACCACAGCATTGTCAAAGCCAGCTTTGTGGTAAGCGAAAAAAATTGCTAAGCATTCTAAGTCATTTGGTGAAGGAGAATTTATCAAAAAATGTCTGCTGGATGTTGCAAGTATAATAAGTCCTGAAAAGAAAAAAGACTTTGAGAATATTTGTTTGTTGAGATGTGCTGTTGTTCGATGGATAGAAATGATAGCTGATGATATCAAAAAAAGTTTGAAAGAGAAGATTGATAGATTGGAAGCATTTTCATTTGCTTTCGATGACAGTACCAATGTCTCCGATACAGCACAACTAGCAATATTTGTTTGAGGAGTTGGTGTGGATTTCAACATCACAGAAGAATTATTGGCCCTTCGGCCGTTAAAAGGAACCACTACCGGTGAAGATATATTTGAAACCGTCAACACAGTCTTCAAGATATTTGGGCTTAAATGGAGTTCACTATCTGGCATATGCACTGATGGAGCCCCTGCAATGGTTAGTGCACAGAAGGGACTTATTGGAATAGTACATGAAAGAGCAATAGAACTACAGATCCATCTGGAAAATGAAACAAATTTTAACTACATTATCCACCAACGAAATTACATTCACAAATGTTATGGAAGTTGTAGTAGCCAGTATTAACTTCATTAAATCAAGTGCACTTAAACACCGCCAATTTAAGGCGTATTGGCAGACCTATTTTTGGATTATGAAGATGTATCTTATTATTGTGAAGTGAGGTGGTTGAGTAAAGGTAAAATGTTAAAATAATTCTATGATTTGAGACTAGACATTGCAGATTTTATGGACATAAAAGGAAACACAATTAACCAAATAAAAGGTGATTAGTGGGTGTGTGATTTAGCATTCATTGTAGATGTCATTGGATACCTAAACAAACTGAATCTTAAATTGCAAAAACAAGGACAATTAGTTCATGAACTGCATGAACGTGTCAAAGCTTTTTGTAATAAACTAAGATTGTTGGAAAGTCAGATAAGAGCTAAAAATTATTTTCATACTCTAGCAACTCATAAAAATATCCCATATAATTGTTATGGAGATGAACTGAAGGCACTAATAGAGCAATTTGATACAAGGTTTGCTGGCTTCCAAAACAAAGACTCCACATTGCCTATATTTGCTTGTCTGATGGATGCTGATGTAAATAATGTGCCAGGAAACATACAGATGGAGCTTATTGAGCTTCAGGCAGATTTAGTTCTAAAATCACAATTTAACAACATTGCTTTCATGGATTTTTATAAATGATATTTGGTGGAAGAAAAATATACAAATTTCTGCGCCTTTCCAAGAAAAATCATTTGTTGTGGATGAAATGCAATAAATCAAAAATTTGGACAAAGATAACAGATGAAAACCTTGAAAATTCTATTTGATTATCCTTAAGTAATACCAACGTCAATATTGATAGTCTCGTAGTTGAAGTACAAGGCCAATCTTCACACTACATTATGTCGTTCATTATATTATAAAATTTATGTAGAGCTTTATACCACAGCATTATATTATAAATAAATTAAATATGAAGTAGCAACTTGTTTTAATTCATTTTATCTTAATTCGTTTTATTTAATAATTTTGTCCGGCCCTTGACTCGGTAACAGAATGATAATTTGTCCCCAAAACTAGGAAAGGTTGCCCATGCCTGATCTAGACCTTTTCCAAAAAATATCTCAACTGTTTGCAAAGGCTATGCTTTTATTTGCTCACCAGGTTTCTAACCAGTAGTGAAGAGAACACAATCTGATATAAATCACATCCCCTCTATATAATCTTGGTAAGGGTCCAGGAACAATTAAATTCTGACATTTTCTTTTTGCTTTGGTGCATAGAGAGATGAAGTTCACCTGGAATACTTCAGATTGCTGTAAATAAATAATGTTAAATAGATACTTTATTAATCCCAACCTGCTGACATGAAGTAATAAAGTAAATATTTCATCTTCGGCGATAAGATCCAATTTAGCCTCTGTGTCAGATATCTTTGCCCTTTAACATTAACTGTTGGTTGGGTGGTGGGTGTATAACATTCTGCACTATGGAATCACCAGGTATGAGCGTGTTATTGTTCTCAGGATCCACAGGCACACTGCAGTGTGCTGAGAATCTGTTCTCTGTCTGAATTGGTGACCTGGGTGCCAGAGGACTAAGTTTTGACTTTTTAGACCCTCATCTCACTGTTACCCACTCGCCCTGTGACAGAATTGGTGTTGCTGAATTCAGCCACATACGGACTACAGTGGAATCCAGAGAGGCTAAAGCCAAATCAAAAGTAGCTTAATTGTCATAAAGAAACAGTCAATCCAATTTTTGGTTGTCTAATAGCTATTAAATTCCTAATGCAGTCCTCCAATTCACGTATTTTCCTGAGCAACTCTAAATTAACTGTGCATTTTTGGCACGTGAAGCTGTCTGTATTGTCGGCCGGAAAGACTGAACTGTACATGCTGCAGGACGTACAACATATAAAATTGCCCTTGATTGGCAGAAAACAGATGCAACTTACGTTCAGTGCAGAGTTCATCTTATCCCTTTCTGCAGTAGCTTTAGTGCCTTCTGCATTTAGCTGAATCACTTTAAGCTTTCATCACCTGCTGGGCAATCGACTTCACACTGTTGGTTACTTCTCCTCATTTGATGTTGGCTTTAATCCAGTTGAATTTACCTGAGAATTGAATTAGTTTTTGAGTTTTCTGGTGATTGTAAAAAGCTACGTGTGTGTGTGAGACACCACTATCGTGAGCTCCCGTGCTTCGACTCATTGTTGCTCCCATGCTTCTACTCGTTTTTTTTTTTTTTTTACAGTTTTCCTCATTTCGGGCACTTGCTTTCTTAGCAAGGTTTAGACTAATGTCACCCCTTGTCCAACTTTTATTGACGGTCTTAACATTTTTCCATTTAGCACTAGCTACCCTTTGGAGTAAAAAGGATTGCTCTAGCCTTTGTTATGGCTGCACCTCATAAGCACTGGGTCTCTACTATCAAGCAGATGTTACCTCCAGGTTGAGAGTAGTGAGTTGATAGAGGAAGCATCTAGGGTGTCTATGAAAACTTTTAAAGGAAGTAGCAGACATCTTGTCATTGGTTACTTAGGTGCATATAAACCCATCATTTTTGGTTGATTTGCAGATGGTCCCTCTAAGAGATATCTTTCTGATGTTTCTTAGTCTGCGATCGGCCATCTTATCAAATAAGACATACAGACTGCATTATGAAGAAGGGGTCCTGTCATGGAACCGAACCTTTTTAGCTGACATTAAGAGTGTCTGGCTCTGGCTTTTAAAGCCAAGGAACTGTGTTCAGGAATAGTGTCAGTCTGCCATACTGGTTTTTGTGCCATATCTGTAGTGCAGTGTGATAAAAAAGAACAGTTAATTCAGACCTAATTAAGTTAAAAGAATGTAAAAGAAGAAATTGTTCAATAAATGTAAGTTCCCTACACTACAAAATAAAGCAATGGCCAGATCCTTCTATAGCATATGCTCTGAGCTGTATAAGAGCCTCTATAGTATTTCTAGTCTGAAGGCTTCCATCCTGCTCATAAAGTTAATGAGTCCTTGACCATCTTGTTCCACTGGCAAGTATGAAGCACTACGTCTACACCCAATGTAGCCCATTCCATTAAAAAATGTAAAAATGATTTTCTGCATAGTTTTGATAATCAGAAGTGAAAGATCAGCACACCTTAACCGTTTCCAGAACATGGAGGCTACTAATTATTAACAATTAACACTCCACCTCAATATGAGATCTCCTGTTTCCTGCAGTTTAATCTGCCCTGAACCTTATCGAGCCAGTCAGCCCAGTTTTACTCAGCAGTCCTACTATGTCCTAAATAAATCCCCATACATCTAAAGACCATTCTGTTTCTTTTAAGGGCACCCTTCATTATTCCTATAGTAGCCAATTAAAATTTTTGGCATTTACTTTTGTGATTGAAAGCTTCTCAATGTAATTTTGGCCCATTGTAAATGCCTGGACATCATTATAAAGAAAAATAAAAATAGGTTATCCACATAAGCATCAATTTTAAGGTGTAGGCTTGGACACTGAGGGATGCTCAGACCTTGAAGACATAGTTGCAGTTTTTGTAGTAGCTGTTCTACAGATGGTGAAAATAGCATCCCAGAAAGAGAACAGCTGTGGTGTTATCCCTCTTGTTACCATAAAAGAAGCTTTAAAATCCCATTAATTTTTACAACACTAAAAACATTGTGATGTAAGAGCTGAATATGTAGAATTAAACCAGGTCCAAAGCCAAAGGCCTTAAGTGCGCTTAATAGGTGGCTTTCCCAGTCAATGGCCTTTTTTGATGCAGTGAAACCTCCTCTGATTTAAACCAAAAAGCTTAGCAGTAGCAATCACATCTCTAACCGAAATATATTATCAAAAATGTAACAGGGACAAAATAAGTTTGCTACTGTTTCACAAGGCCTTGGATAAGATCCTATAGTCTGCACAAAGGAGGCTTACTGAAAATCATGGGTTTTTTTTAATTTATTTTTATTCAGTCAACTGGCCTTCTTATGTATTAGTATGGTTATTGCTCTATGAACTTGCAGATTTTTTGGAAAAAGTACAATCAATTTTTGCTAAGATGAGTCCAAAACGTATTAAAAAAAATGTGTATTGGTAATCACTCAATACCCAGCCAGCTTCCAATATTAAGTCCATTTAATGCTGCAGTCAAGTCATCCAAAATAAGATTTACTTCAGGAACATCTTTCTCCCTGGGTAAAACCTATGGTAAGTCCCAAAGAAAACACGAAGACTCAAATGATTCACCGCTGATTCTGGCAAAAAACAGTTACTGATTGAAAGGCTTCAGGCTGGTTAAGTTTATGACCTTTATAATTTTCTTAGATATGATTTTACAATTTTCTTTCCAATTAAAAACTTAAAAAAAAAAAAGTGCTGCCATCTGTTTAATAAAAAAAAGGCTAGGCCTGTATGCTGTTTAAGTCTTTCTGTAATAATTCAACGGATTCTGTATCTGCCAATCCACCTTGCTTGGTATCATCTGCAAACTTAACCAACTTGTTGTTGTTATTCCTATTCAAATCATTTATATACTGTATATTAAAAATAGCAGCGGCCTTACCACAGAATCTGTGGGATGCCACTCTTAACATCAGTCAGTTCCAATGGAGTTGCTCATATCCTTCCTCATAAAAATTTCAACATGCTAGTAAAACATGACCGCCTTCTTCTGAACACATGTTGACTGTTCAGTAAAACTCATGTTCTTGCCATGTGTTGCTGAATTTTTTCCTTGATAATTCCTTCCATTAATTTACCAGTGATGTATGTTAAGTCTACTGGCCTATAGTTTCTTGGATTTCCCGATTTTACTCATTAAAAAAAAGTGTTTTCAGCAAGTGATTCTTAGCACTATAGCGCAAACTATTGCAGTGTTAGTTTTCTCTGTTGTTCAAGGATTTCTCAGTATTATTCAATGTTTTTACATTTAATTTACTATTACCCTGTGCATTCTATGGTATAATTAACTATATTTGTGCCTAAAAACTAAAAAAAATATATATTTACATATAGTTCCTACGGTCTGGAACTGATTAATTGTATTTACATAAAATCCTATGGGGGAAATTGCTTCGGGTCACGACCAAATTGGTTTACGACCAGAGTTTGGAACGAATTATGGTCATGAACCAAGGTTCCACTGTATAGGAGACAGTCAGGATCAAACTCTTGGGACTCTTGATTATAAGTCGGAAAATCTTACCGCTACGCCACGGAAGCTGTTGTATCATCCTTGAACCTTTTTTGAAAGTGTTTATTTGATCTTTGGACTTCAAGCTTCACACATTCTATAGTTCATGCCTACATTTTGTAATATTTATTACTAAAAAATGAAAAAGTTTCTGTTTTAACAATGTGTTTACACATATTACTGTAGAAACGTAACACAAATGAAATGCATGTGTTCCAAATAACAATCTATTATTTCCACTCTAAAACTTCAGCAGTTCACTCCCAGATAATCAAACAAGGCATGAGCTGGGAGAAAGTTAACATTCTGCGACGGAGGGGAATGGAATAGCAGGCAGCTTGCTGTTTGTCTTAATCGGCACATTTACAGGACAAAAGACGCTGACAGAGAGGTGCGAACAGATTTAAAGTTCGCTGGATTTACGAGTTTTCTCGTAGGCTCTAGTAATTCTAGTGTTAAGGTGATCAATGGTGATGTATCAATCTGGTACATTTTAAGAAGAAAACAGTCTAGATTTGTAAATCTAAAATTAAAGTTAACGATCTCAAGTTGACCCAAGCAATTTAAACCTACAGAAAAAGACAATAAAAGGTCAACAATGAGGCTCCTCTCTATCCATAAATTCTGTAAATGCAGCATTTTCCTCAAATCTTCAATGATGTCACAATAATACATAAATGTATTGATTTTTTTAAATAAGTATCACTAAACATTGCAATATACAGTGTCCTTTTAAGGCTTGCACCCAATTTCAGTGTTGTCACTTTCAGACTTATGCTTTTATCTATTTTTTTTGTATCTCTTATCTTTTATCTTTTTTATAAGTAACTAGCAGAATACCCGCGCTTCGCAGCGGAGAAGTAGTGTTTTAAAGAAGGTACGAAAAAGAAAAGGAAAGATTTTAAAAATAACGTAACATGATTGTTAATGTAATTGTTTTGTCATTGATATGAGTGTTGTTCTCATATCTATCTATCTATCTATCTATCTATCTATCTATCTATCTATCTATCTATCTATCTATCTATGTTGTTCTCATATCTATCTATATATATATCTCTATCTATCTATATATATATATATATATATATATATATATATATATATATATATATATATATATATATATATATATATATATATATATATATATATAGCAAAATACCCGCGCTTGGCAGCGGAGAAGTAGTGTGTTAAAGAAGGAAAGAGAAAGAAAAGGAAACATTTTGAAAATAACGTAACATGATTGTCAATGTAATTGTTTTGTCACTGTTATGAGTGTCGCTGTGATATATATATATATAGCAAAATATCCAGCTTTGCAGCGATGTCATGTGTTAAAGAAGTTATGAAAAGAAAAGGAAACATTTTAAAAATAATGTAACATGATTGTCAAAGTAATTGTTTTGTGTATTTGGTTGCAGCGTCACGAAGTTGTTTTCGTAGCTGCATCAGAAAATGTACCACTGACGTCTGACACGCCTCCTTTTACTGTTTTCTCACAGCTTGGATTGCTGCTGTCATATATATATACACACACACATACACACACGCACACATACATACATATATATAATATACATATATATATATACACATACATATCTTCATATCTACATATCTATATACATATCTACACACACAAATTATATATATGTATGTATGCATGTATGTATGTGTGTGTGTATATATATATATATATATATATATATATATATATAATCGAGATAGGTGTGTGTGTGTATATATATATATATATATATATATATATATATATATATATATATATATATATATATATATATATATATATATATATATATATATACATATATATACACATACATATACTTGTGTGTATGTTTGTATGTGTCTATATGTGTGTGTATAGCTTTGGTCACTGAGTGCAAGGGAAAAATAATGAAATATAGTCTATAAGTTATTAAACAGTAAAACATTAACGTTTTAAGAAGTACAGGTACATTGAGCACTACTGGAGTGGTTGGGTAAACTACATTTTAAAGACTGTGTAACAAAACAGGTAAGTAACTAACAGCAGCTAAAATGTATATGGATCATCTCTCGGTAGTAGATCCCTTTTGAAAGGCGCTACACGACGGCTGTGGTATAGAAATTACATTTTCTATGTGAATGTTCAAATTTGTGCCTCTGGTAATGTGCCTTACCGGCAATTAAAGAAAATTATTTTTGTGTCCTCTGCCGTGTTAAGAGAGAAAGGCTTTGGTTTGGGATAAAAGGAAAAAGGTGTAAAGAAAGGAAAGTTGCCTTTTCTTTTATATAGTATAGAGAGATGTGTTCGCTGACGTTATGATCGGCTTTTGGGGACAGTCGCGGTGGGTCTTGTGTAGACTGGTGAGGCGCCCCGCCATTAATCGGCTGTGATGGCACTGTGAGTCCTCCACTCGTATGCGTGTGTTCATAATCCGAGCTGAGGACCTGATAATCGTATCGTGCAAAAGAAAGTGTGAATCGCCTTAATATTATTTTGCCGTGGTGTAGAAAAGGGGTCCTGTGTTTGCACTTGTCTGGTCTATAGCTCAGGGGGCGGATGAAAAAAATTAAAAGTGCTCACTTTGACTTAAGGCAGAAGCGCAATCAGCGTCTCAAAGGCCGGCACAGCTATGCGCGCTGGCTGCTCGACTTTTGCTGGGCAGGAGACCCCTTTTGTACACACGTTCATGATATCAAAAGTCTCAGCGCTCTTTGGAGGTAATTCATATATTATATATATAGCAAAATACCCGCTACCAGCGGAGAAGTAGTGTGTTAAAGAAGTAATGAAAAAGAAAAGGAAGCATTTTAATAATAACGTAACATGATTGACATTGTCATGAGTGTTGCTATCATATATATTCCTGCCTAAATAAGTCACCCTCGCGCTCTTACTTTTTACCGTTCATTTAATCATGGCTAGTGGCGGAAAAATTATAAAATGGAAGGAGGATGGCTTTACCAAAACAATTATTGATGGCGAATCGATTATTCATAAAGCTTGAATTGGTGATCTGTTTTTCTGTGTTAACCTCATATTTTTTCATACTTCTTCTCAAACTAAGGTGGTGCGAGGGTAAAATGAATCGGGATGCGCTGATCAATGTAATCGGTGTACCAGGAAATCATGCATTGACAAAAGCTCCCTTTGCTTGTAATGCAAAGTGTGATTAAATGCATTATTTTTCAACGCGTTATGGAGCACATGCATCGAAGCTTCTCAGCTGTGCTTGTGCTAAGAAAAGGAAAGTTTTTAAAAATAACGTAACACGATTGTCAATGTGACCTTTTGTAAGTAGTGCCTGGAGGATTCAGTGTGTTGAAACTCTAGAGACAGCGTGTGTATTAACTTGTGGATTTTTCTGTGAGCATTTGGTGGCAGTGTGACGAAGTTGCTTCAGATGACGGCGTTAGCCGCGGAGCTCAGCTCAGAGCGAAATGAGGTGGGAGGGGAGATGATGACGTGACTCCCCCACCCGCCTTAACTGTCAATCCCCCACAAACACAGTCTCTCGAATTTGCATAAGCACACCCTTCACCTACAATTTTAACTTAGTTACAAAGTGATCAAAACTCTCGTTTATATCCTGCGTCCTATCATTAAACTTGTATCCCGCATTACCTGTGGGCATGTGAAAGCCAGCGTAGCCTGTCTATGAACTTAATTTAAAGTTTAGGTTTACACCTTGCTTTCTTTCCGAGGTAGCAGCACTCATGAATATGGTAGTATATGCCACTCGCTCGCTTCTTATTGTTTTGCTGCCTTCTCAATTATATAATGCATGTTTTCTTAAGCGCTTTTTGGAGGTCTTCCTGGTTTTCTACGTACTGCGTTGACAGTCAGTTCACGTGATTACGTGGGAGGCGTGATGATGTCACACGAAACCCCGCCCCCCACGTCTATGCAGCTCTACTCCATTACAGTTAATGGAGAAAAATACCTTCCAGTTATGACCATTAGGCGTAGAATTTCGAAATGAAACCTGTCCAACTTTTGTAAGTAAGCTGTAAGGAATGAGCCTGCCAAATTTCAGCCTTCTACCTACACGGGAAGTTGGAGAATTAGTGATGAGTCAGTGAGTGAGTGAGTGAGGGCTTTGCCTTTTATTAGTATAGATATAAACATAAGTAAATTAATGACAAAGAGTGATATAGACAGAGAGAATCATTATGATTGCAGAGATAAACAGTCAGAGACAAAGAAAGAGACAGAGAATTGTGTATCAAGACACTGCACAGCTTACATCTTGCAGAAGTAACAGAAATACATTACTTAAGTGAAAGTTCTCATCTATAAAAATACTCTGGTAAAAGTCAAAGTATATGTTAATCATATTTACTCAAGTAAAAGTATAAAAGTACATATTCTTAAATTTACTTTTGAGTATGAAAGTAAAAATTTCTTTTAGTTGAAAATTGCTCTGATTCAGAATCAGATATAAGAAAGATGTTTAATAAACATTTATTTCAAGTGGTAAAAGTATAAAGACATAATGAGAAATACAATGAAGACAAACATGCATTACATAAATTAGTTACAGAAATCTGTCAAAGAATTATAAATTACTTAGCAGATAACTAATCGTGAATTAATTAACATTAAACTTAATATAACAGTGACTCCTTGTTAAAAGCCACTTTAAGCAGTACTGAATATTTTTAATGCATTAAACTACTAGTAACATATGATTTAAAGAACTTTACCACAAAATATAGGTAAATTATACATGATGTGTGGCTGTCAGTTAGTCATCTCATCATACATTTGTAGATGGCACTCACTGCGCAACATGACAGCCTTGTGATAATCATTGATTTTGAACTGATTACCCCACAAACAAAGGCCGAAGCATCCCTATCATTGCAGCTTAATTTTGTTTATATACCACATTTAATTTTTAACCATGTAAGTGCTTCATTAAATACATGATGGGGGCTTAGCTGGCTACAAACAGACAGGTAATGTTAATCACAATTTTACTGAGGTTGAACTTGCAGCTTTGGGGGGCTAATGAATTTGGAGGACCTATGCATCTGCATAGTCTGCATATAACAAGAAACGGCTCTGCAGACAAAGGCATTTTTCAAGTGTGTGGAGCCCAGTAGCCAAAGTTGTCTATGTGTGTGTGCCTGTTTGTATCCACTGTCATAGCGTTAATTACAACTTGCAAATAAATTTCTAAGCTTCCCTTATCTTCAGCTACTGAACTCCTGAATGGATAAACGCATATTTAGCTTTTTGTTTTCTCTCAGTGTCAAGTTCAGCATCTTTGGTTGTCTCCCTGAAAGCTTGGTGGAGGTTTAAAATCCATAGAATGGAGAATTTGGGGGAAGGTGCTTTAGGAAGAATTCCTGTAGGTATTACCTGTGTACCACAAGATTTCGCCACTGTACACTACTCACTTTTTAACGGGTTTCCATAGAATAGCTGCCTATATATTCCATCAATTGCCTTCACTAATGAGTCAACTTCCAAAACCTTGTTATACTCTTTTTTTGATGTCAGACTCCTTTAATTCTGCATTCCATTTTTGTAAATCTGTTTTGTTTCCTACTGCAGTACTCACCTTTAAACATTAAACAGGGGACACTTTCTATTGTTCTGTTTCAAACAAACTAATTGCTGCAGTTGTACTCTGTTTATCTAACTCATTTATTTAGCATTTTCAAAACACCCACATACAAGCACCGGTATGTGTTTTAGTTCAACTATTTCTTTCTTTAATTCTATATGTTCTTTACTCATCTCTTGAAATTTGTTGTCCAATACATGTTGTCGTACCCGGATGGGGTTAATACCCAGCCAGGACGCCCAAGACGACCGGAAGATGTCTTGTGCCTCCTCCAGACCTCGAGGGGGCGACCGCCCAGTGGGCCACGGGTACAGAGCTGGGAAACTCAACCCTGTAGGGGCCCGTGGTTACCGCCAGGGGGCACCCCAATACCTTGAGTATGGCGGAAGTGCTGGGGTGAAAAGAAGCAGGGACACCTGGAGTGCTTCCGGGGATACAGCTGGCACTTCTGCCACTGGGGTGTGGTGGTGGGAGATTGCCGGGAACACACCTGGAGCACATCCGGGTGCTTATTTAAAGGGGCCGTCTCCCTTCAGAGGATGACTCGAGTCGGGAGAGAAGAAAGGATGAGGTCTCTAGTAGAGAAGGAGGCAGTCTGAAGAAAGAACATTGTGTTGGCCCGAACTGTGGGGTATTGGGGTTGTGTGCATTGTTGTGAAGGATGGAAGACCACAATAAACGTGTGTGTTGTAATAGTAACATGTCTGCCTGTCTGTGTCCGGGTCTTATTCCACAATGTATTGCAGTTAACAAAGCCCATCCATACTCACCAGCTGTTGTCCATTCTATCTTCTTTCTATTTTCTAAACCAAATTCTAATACATTTTTATATTACAAACGGTCACATCTCCTACTAGTTACAGACATTATTTTGGTATAGCATACTCAAAAAACAGTTAAGCTAATGCTACCCAAGTAGTAGTATTTTTCCATTTTGGGATTCCACATCCTTTCATTACTTGGAATAAGTCGCTATGTATGTTCAGGATGTGCATAAGTATCCTAACTCTGTTTATATGGCATGCTTCATGCCTACCCTATTGTAAAATGACTCAGAACCAGATGTCTTTCAAATGCAAAAGATAAATCTAACTAATGTGAGTATTCAATGAAGGAAGGCTTACTTTCATTGGCCTACATTATACCACATGTGACAGTTTGTAATAAGCTCCACTAGCCACCTTGTTAGAGAAGAAAAAGTTATATCCTGTCATTAACTTAGGTATACCTAATTATAAGATCTCCAAAGCTGTAGCAAAAAACCCTACAAGATAAATAAGCTGTCAATCTTCAACTTGTTTAACACTCGGGGTGGGGGGGAACCTTAATAAATTAAAAAAAAATGTTATTAATCAAAAATGCTCTTTAATGATGAAGCTTTGAAGAACACAAAAGACACAGCAGGAAAATAGAAAGACAATCAATTCCAAAAAACACAAATTCAGAAGAAAAACAGAGCATGAGGTCAAAAATCCAGTAAATCCTCAAAATTAGCAAAATAATAGCAAAGCACATTTGAAAGAATTGCTTGTTTTCTTAGCCTTTAACGTGCTGAAAGCAGTCCCTTGATGGGTGAAAAACATAATGAACATAACAGAATATACATCAATACATAAGATGGATTAAAAGCAAAACTGAAAAAAAATGTAATTATACAAATAATAAACATGAACAACAATATTAACATAAAATGAAAATGAACAAAAAAGACATAAAATAGGAATTTGAGCCCAGCCATGAGAGGAACACTGATTGAAATATAACAAATGATAAAGCTTGTTTCAGATTGAATATTTACCATTCGTGTGATTTTCTAACATACCATATCATTGCCACATGGTCAACAAATAAATTAACTGGCTAAAGCATCACAGGTAGTGGCAAACCTCACTGCTGATGCGGTTGATGAAATCTCTGCTAAGCTGGTTACTTTGCAGAATCAAATGGTGCCTGATGTGCTACTGGCCAGCTAAGTAGGAATCTGTATCATTGTTGGGAGTCTGTTGTTGCACCTATACTTCAAATATAACTTCCAATCAATCTTTTGTCACTTTTTGAAATGTCCTCATTGGCCTGAAAAAAAAAAAGCACTGTTCTTTGAGTGTGAAAACGATCGTCATTTGTCTCACTGCCTGGAAGAACTATATACCTGGATGGTTGCAGTGAATATTCTTCATTGGACTTGTGATTGATATTTTCATTATTAATATTGAAGTATGATTTGTCTTTGTTTCAGAAAACTATTGCTAGTAATGTTGTTGTTGTATTTACACCAGAAAATGTGGGAATAAATTCAAAAGACAGCAAGAACTTCCTTTCAGTATTGCCTTTTTCTAAAGAGAACAAAAGGACGGAATTGTAACAGAAAATCTGTTTGCTGTATCTTTTCCGTGTAGCTGTGGTTTCCGGCCAGCTTACACCCTAAGATAACACTGACCCGATCATACTGCAGGTTGTGGACCAAAGACTTTCAACCCATAATAACTTTCTTACTAACTTCATTATCTGTGTATAGTATATGGTCTGATACATGATGCAAGTGTGTTATGCAAAATAGCTCTGTTTATATAAATGTCCCTCTCTCTTGGATCTGTTAAATAAACGATATTTTGGTCCATTGAGGAATGATTTCAGCTACTATTTAAAAGGAAACATACAACACTATGAAGTAAGAGTAAACTTTACTGGACTGTTTAATGAGAGACCTTTTTCACCTGCCTAATGTACTACTAAACAGGAGAGTGTTTTCTTCCATCTTGTATGGATATTGCATCACAGTCTCACTCTACTTCCCCAGTTGCTCATCTAGAATAAGAAATGAAAGAGAGCAGTGTACAGACAGCATTCAGTTTATTTTCCTTGAATTCATGTGTGTATGTTTAAAACATATCAGAATAACAGGATAGTTCTCATGTGCTGTTTTACATTTGGATTAATGGACAGCTGCCCATGTTTATTTTAAACTCATATTCAATCATCAGTGCAGCTCTGGCAGAAGTCAGGAAGCAGCTCTGGACAGGACACCAACCTACCCTTGAGCCTGCTTATTCACACACATACATAGTACTGGTTTTAAAATGAACTATCAGAATGACATACAGTATTTCTTTGGGGGATGTGGAAAGGAAAACAAAATAACTCAAGCATAACTCACACATATGCAAATACAGATGCTCTCAACAAACTCCATGCCAGCTGTGATCCAGCATAGGATTCAAACCCTGACGCTACACCTGTGCAGAACCAATGCTATGCACTGTGCTTTTTATATAAAATATATACTGTACTGTATATTAGGGCTGTCAAAGTTAAAACATTAATGTATGCAAATACATTTCAAAGGTACTTTTCAAGCCAGTGGTTTATAAATGGGGGCCTTTCCACCAGCAAGGATGACGTTATTAAAAAAATCAATTCCAATTTTAAAGATTGTCTTTAAATTGTCTTATTTTTAAATATATATATATATAATTTCAAAATGGTTCACTTTTTACATAAAAGTAGTCGTATATCCAAGTGTCCACACCCAGCTGTGCTTCGATTTCACCAAGCTGTCTCATGGTGCTGGAACTGTAAGACTCCTTTCTGTTCTGTTCTCCTCTTCCATGTTCATTGCCCGCACCAAATGAGTCCACTGCTCAAATTAGCACAATGGAACAGCTACCTGTCACTTCCACATATCTTTAAAATTAAGGATGGAGACAGCTCAGGAACCACATACCAAGATTTCTCTGAAAGAGATCATCTTGGTGGGGTGCTGTTTTCCTCATCTCCTCTGCACATATGAAAAAGCTGCACAATATCTCAGTCTCTCTCTTTCTCAAGTTCAGGCCTCCAACATTTCAAGATTTTTTTTGGTGAATTTGTTTTTTGTATCCTCATTTTTAGTATGGTTTTAGAAATTTGCAGACTAAGGTAGAACAATATATTATGAAGATAAATTTTTAACAATAATAATAAAATGCATACGTTTTACATTTCATTTTAGTATTATTAATCATCAGCAGAAAGCTTTTGTTTCGGACAGAGTTATTTATGTTAGGTGTCCTTCATCTTTCCTTTAACACAAGAATCCCTGAAGCATATGAAAAAGTTGTAATTCTGGGCCACCTTAAATTCCTTCACACCTCCTCATTAGTGTCTTTGTTTGGTGTTTGGTGCCTGGAATTGTATCAGGTCAGGTTTGGGAGTATGCGCTGGTACAGGGTAAATAATATCTCATTATTTGGAATACATACATTGCTGAGGTACAGAGCATTCCAATGATGTATAGTTGTTCATTCATACCACACGTCACATCTGTATGTATAAGGCAGAAAATGCATTGCATATGCAATAGCTCCTCTTGACACACATTTACGCACAAAGCTTCTCTGACGCTGGTTGAAGCAAAATAAGAGCTTAAGTTTGAATTGGGGAAATGTCTTCTTCAAAAAAAAGAAAACATATAGTTCAACAAAAGTAAAAGAATGCTAGTGATATGGAAAATTAAGTCCCTGAGTCACAGTTTTGGCTCTATTGAGAACAACAAGTTTGATGAAAGACTTGCTGCTATGTTTGATTTGTAAATACTGCTTAATATAAGTTTTGAAAGATCGTGACATGCAGTTTTACAGTTAAAACATCATAGGTTCAATTACCATATCAAAATGCTACCTGCAAAACTTTCTATGTTTGTTTTCTGAGCAGTACTTTTCCAGTTTAAACTTCATAGTGTAGTAGTGAAGTTCCATAATTCTGTATCTGCTCAAAGTTTCACATTAAGACGAACCCCCGCCCCAATCCCAAACCAGTCAAATCATGCCATGCAAACTGTTAAAGGCATCTCTCAATCAACTCCACCCTACCCCCTATTTCCCTGATCACATCACTGAACCACACCACATGAACTTTCACACAAATGCCTCTGAATCAGCCACATTAGGAACCCCCACTCCACCCACCATTTTGATCAACTGTCACTTATCAACTCCACTGTTTCTGACAGTTTTCAACTTGCATGCCAAACATCCACTGTTTTGGTTTAGGATTGGTGCCTGTTTAAATGGTTTAGGTGTAAATGTTTGCCTTGTTAAATGGCTCTTTCCTGCCATGTGCCCAGGGCTGCCAGGAAAAGCATTGCCATCAGCACTGGAAGAAACTGGTATGAAAACATTTGTATGTTTTAGGGTCAATAGAGGTGTGAAATTGCAGAAGAAAGTAACAAGAAGAAAGTAAAAAACAAATAAATAAAAATGGACTAGACCTTTGTTGGGCAACTGCAACAGAAGGCACAAGATAATGTGTGAACTGCAGCACAAAAACTCTAGTGTACAAGGTTTCTTTGTGCATAGTGGCAAATGGAAATTGTTTCAAGGACTGGCATGAAAAGTAATTTTCAAAGCAAAGGGTGGGATGAGCACATAATCGTATGTACACATAGTTACAAATTATTTACTTCTTTCTTCAGAGTGATATACAGTAATCCCTCCTTGATCGCGGGGGTTGCGTTCCAGAACCCCCTGCGATAGGTGAAAAAATCCGCGAAGTAGAAACCATAGGTTTGTATGGTTATTTTTATATATTTTAAGCACTTATGAATTCTCCCACACTGTTAACATTATTAGAGCCCTCTAGACATGAAATAACACCCTTTAGTCAAAAGTTTAAACTGTGCTCCATGACAAGACAGAGATGACAGTTCTTTCTCACAATTAAAAGAATGCAAACATATCTTCCTCTTCAAAGAATGCGTGTCAGGAGCAGAGAACGTCAGAGAGAGAGAGAGAAAGAGAGAGAGCAGCGCGAGTAAAAAGCAAACAATTAAAAAATCAATACGTGCTTTTGGGCTTTTAAGTATGCCAAAGCACCGCGATAAAGCAGCATTTTTTAGAGGACCGTCCGTATCCTCTAGGCAAACAGCCCCTCTTCTCACACCCCCTCCGTCAGGCTTAGAGAGAGTGAGAGAGAGAGAAAAGCAAACAAACAAGCACCACATGGGAAGCATATCGTATATCATTGAGGAGTTTTAGTTAATACGTAATACATGCTCTGATTGGGTAGCTTCTAAGCCATTCGCCAATAGTGTCCCTTGTATGAAATCAACTGGTCAAACAAACTGAGGAAGCTTGTACCATAAATTAAAAGACCCATTGTCCGCAGAAATCAGAGATATATATTTAGATATGCTTACATTTAAAACCCGCGATGGAGTGAAGCCGCGAAAGTCGAAGCGCGATATAGCGAGGGATCACTGTATAGAGTGTTAGTATACAATATATTTATATTTTTTCCTAAGAAATAAAATATAACTGCAATACTATTAGACTAAATATTTCCAAAATGGGATAACACATTTTTCCAGAAAGGGGGACACCTTGTCCCAAACACGCAGGACAGGAGAGACTTCAGCTAGTTTGTCATTGGTGGTCTTGTCAAATGTATTTCTTTTAAATGTATTTAAATTAGCACAAAAGATATTTCATTTATTTTAACTGTCTAACCCTATTTATAAAGTATATTGTGAAAAAGTATTTGCCCATACCTGATTTCCTCTATTATTGTAGTGAACGTTTTCAGCCTAACTCAAATATTAAATGAAAAAGTCTTTTTTTAAAAAAAAAAAAAAAAAACCTTATTT